>NC_090729.1:81581570-81591570 GCF_036898095.1 Palaemon carinicauda
GCTATTAATACCTGCTCCTATAACCTGTCAAAACATCTAGTAACTAAGCTCGCCCCTCTCACAGTAAATGAATATACCCTGAAAAATACTTATGAATTTGTAGACTTGATTAATTCTGTCGGAGATGCAAATAACTATGTTATGTGCAGCTTCGACATTGAAAGTTTGTTCACTAACATTCCTTTAAGAGAAACACTGGAGATAATTCTTGAACAGCTTTTCCCTAACCCAGAGGACATTTTCGAAGGTTTCAGTAAAAAACAATTTAAAATACTATTAGAACTAGCTACCACTACATCCACATTCATGTTTAATAACAAGTTATATGAGCAGGTAGATGGAGTAGCAATGGGATCGCCGTGTGGACCAACCTTGGCAAATATATTTTTATGTTATTGTGAAGCGAAATGGTTGAATGGTTGTCCTGTGGATTTTAAGCCTTTTTTGTACCGTCGATATGTAGACGATACATTTTTACTTTTCAAAAATTTAGATCATATAAGCCAGTTTTTAGATTATTTAAATACAAAGCATCGTAACATAAGATTTACGAAAGAAAATGACCAGGATGATTCTTTGCCTTTTCTCGATGTCTTGGTCTCTCGGAAACATAATACCTTTGAGACCTCAGTATTTCGAAAAAACACTTTTACAGGACTAAGCACTCATTTTTTAAGCTCCAAACCAAAAATCTACAAAATTAATTCGATAAAAACACTGTTATATAGATGTTATCATGTATGTTCAACTTATCTGGGGTTTCATGAGGAAGAAAATTTTCTAAAATAATTTTTTATTACTAATGGGTTCCCTCTGAACCTCTATTATAATCAAGTCAAGAAGTTTTTAGATAAAATTTACAGTCAAAATTTAACAATTCAAACAGTCAGTAAGAAAAAGATATATGTCTCCTTTCCGTACTATGGTTATGTTTCGGAGAGACTAAGAACAGAGGTTATGAGTGTTGTGGGGAAATGTTATCCCCACATAGATTTAAAATTAATTTTTACTAACAAGTTCTCAGTTGGCTCACTGTTTAAATATAAGGAGAGTCTACCTACTCCCTTGTGTTCCGGTGTCATATACACTTTTCAATGCGCACTCTGTAATGAGTGCTACACTGGAAGCACAACTAGACAGCTTCAGTGTAGGATTTCGGAGCACATGGGGAGATCGGTAAGAACCAAAATACCGTTAAGTAAAAAAACAATTTCCGCTATTTATGACCACGCATTTAAATCTGGTCATGCCATTTCTATTGAAAATTTCAAAATTACGGACAGACATAGTAACTCAGCCAGCTGAGAATCTTGGAGTCTTTATATATTTTTAAGGCAAAACCCAGCTTGAATGAGGGCTTACCTGTTCAGTTACCGGTGACCCATTGATCCGTTTGGTCTGTGGGTTGCTGGTCTGGATGGGTGGTCATCATCTCCTGCGGGTGACTAGGTAGGCTATATTAGTTATTAAGTCTTTTATATAGTTGTGTGTAATAAGTTTTTTTTTTTAAGGTTTTATGTTCCTTGATTGGTTGATTTTAGAAGTAGTTGATCAATTCATGAAAGTGTATCTTCCTAACTATGTACTTAGGATGATTTTATTAATTTTATTAATTTTACATATGATAATTGCAGATAGGCTGAAGATGACATAAGTTATGTCGAAAGCTCCCGAATAAAGATGATGATAGCAGCATCGACTATTTTATTCCTACTTAAATTGCGATTCCCAAGAGGAACCCATCTATCAACTATATATATATATATATATATATATATATATATATATATATATATATATATATATATATATATATATGAATTTTAGGAACTATGATCTCCAATATAGGGTCTCTAGAATAAGAGTTTAGTGAAAGATTGAACAAAGCAGATCAAACAATGGCTAGGTTAAGTAAAAGTTTGATATCAAATCTCCTGAAATTACATATGAAAATTAGAAGATTTATCTTATAGTTTCATTTCTAATCCTGTCCTGCCATTTAACTCCCAATATTCTTCTGAGGGCTTTATTCTCAAATCTACTAAATCTATTGGATATTCTTTCATTGTCATACCACGACTTGTGTTCATACAGTAACACCGATTTTACTAAACTGATAAATAGTCTGATTTTATAAGTAATTTCAGACGATTTGATTTCCAAATTCTACTTATTCTAGCCGTTGTCTGATTTGCGTTTTTTAATCGTTCATTAAACTCAAATTCTAAAGATCCTGTATTAGAGATCATAGTTTCTAAATATTTTAATGATTCAACCTCATTAATCCTTTCTCCTTCCAATGATATTTCATCTTCCATTATTATTATTATTGTTATTATTATTAGTTTTAATAGGTAAGCTACAACCCTAGTTGGAAAAGCAAGATGCTATAAGCCCAAGTGCTCCAACAGGGAAAAATAGCCCAGTGAGGAAAGGAAATAAGGAAACAAATAAACGATATAGGAAATAATGAAAAATTGAAATAAAATTTTTCAAAAACATTAACAACATTAAAACAGATATTTGATATATATACTATAAAAGGACTTATGTAAGCCTGTTCAACATAAAAACATTTGCTGCAAGTTTGAAATTTTGAAGTTCTACTGACTCAACTACTTGATTAGGAAGATCATTCCACAACTTGGTCACAGTTGGAATAAAACATTTAGAGTACTGTGTAGTATTGAGCCTCATGATGGAGAAGGCCTGACTATTAGAAATAACCTGCATACCTAGTATTACGAACAGGATGGAACTGTCCAGGGAGATCTGAATGTAAAGGACGGTCAGAATTGTAAAAAATCTTGTGCAACATGCATAATGAACTAATTGAAAAACGGTGCCAGAGATTAATATCTAGATCAGGAATAAGAAATTTAATAGACTGTAAGTTTCTGTTCAACAAATTAAGATGAGAATCAGCAGCTGAACACCAGACAGGAGAACAATACTCAAAACAAGGTAGAATGAAAGAATTAAAACACTTCTTCAGAATAAATTGATCACCAAAAATCTTGAAAGACTTTCTCAATAAGCCAATTTTTTGTGCAATTGAAGAAGACACAGACATAATGTGTTTCTCAAAAACGAATTTGCTGTCAAGAATCACACCTTAAGTTTTAAAAGAATCATACAAAGTTAAAGAAACATTATAAATACTGAGATCCAGATGTTGAGGAGCCACGGCCCTTGACCTACTTACAATCATACTTTGAGTTTTGTTAGGAATCAACTTCATACCCCATAATTTGCACTATGCAATAATTTTAGCTAGATCTCTATTAAAGAGATTCAACAGCCCCAGATCTACATTTAGGAGATGGAATTGATGCAAAGAGAGTAGCATCATCTTCATATGCAACAAACTTTTCTAGACCAAACCACATGTCATGTGTATATAGTATGAAAGGTAATGGGCCAAGAACACTACCCTGAGGAACACCAGATATCACATTCCTATAATCACTATGGTGCCCATCAACAACAACTCTTTGCGATCTGTCACTTAAAAATTCAGTAATGGTGCTAAGAAACAACCCACCCATTCCCAACTGTTTGAAAACAAGGGCATCATGGTTAACACGATCAAAGGCAGCACTAAAATCAAGGCCAATCATACGAACTTCTTGATCATAATCAAGGGCTTTCTGTACGGCATTGGAGATTATAAGAAGGGCATCACATGCTCTAAGGCCTTTATGAAAACCAAATTGCAAACTAGGGAACAGATGATTACCTTCAACAAACCTTACAAGACGTTTTGCCAAAAGACGTTCAAAAACTTTAGATAATATGGGGATTATGGAAACTGGGCAGTAATCTGTTAGGAATTGAGCTACCACAAACACATTCACATAGTGGAGTAACAGTAGCAATTCTCCAACAAGGGCTAAATGTTCCTCTTCTTGTTAATTTGCACAAAATAACAGATAACTTTGGAACGAAGAAATCTGCAGTCTTTATAAAAAACAAAGGAAAAATACCATTTGGGTCTACACCTCCATAAACATCTAGGTCCATCATAAGAGCTTTAATTTCACGAGATCAAAAAGCTAAACTAGTTAGTTTAGCCTCATGAAAACAGGAATGAGGAAGTTCGAGTTTCTCATTACCCTGCTTGCTGGCAACCACATCTGCCAAAAGGGTTGCGTTTTCCTTTGGACAGTGAAATAACAGAGCCATCTGGTTTAAGTAAAGGAGGAACTGTTGCATCTACACTAAAGAGTGCAGATTTAAGCGTAGTCCACCACTTATGCTCCTGGGTTTTACCAGGAAGGGTTTCTTTTATGGTTAAATTGTATTCTTTTTCAGTTGAAGCATAAATTCTCTGAGTATAATTATTCCAGGTCAAATCTGATCTGTTACCTTTCCAAAGATGATAGGCCTCCTGCTTCTCCAAATAAGCATGTCTACTATCATCATTGAACCACGGTTTGTTCTTCATTTGGTACTTTAGTACACAAGAAGGGATACACCTATCAATTATGTTGACTAGATTCTCATTCAAAGGGACTACAGGATCAACACTACTATACAATTGTGACCAATTCAAGCCCAAAAAGGTCATGCAAAATCCCATTCCAATCTGCTTTAGATTTTATATAAATCTTACATGAGTAAGATACATCAGGGACAGGCTGCTCAGTCTTCTAATGAAATCAAGGAATGATCAGATGTCCCAGATGGAGAGCCAACCTTACTTGTTATAACGCCAGGGGAGTCGGTGTATATGAGGTCCAAGCCATTACCAAACCAGTGAGTAGCTTCACTTATGATTTGCTCACAGCCTGATTCAGAGGCAAAGTCTAAAGCCCTTAAGCCATGGCGATCGGTAGGAGAAATAGAATTTAACCACTCCCTATGGTGAGCATTGAAATCACCAACAAAGACAAAAGAGGTCTTTCTATCATCCTGTTGTATCTTAGCCCTAATGGTAAGAAGACAATCGAAG
The DNA here is from genome assembly GCF_036898095.1 of Palaemon carinicauda. Taxonomy (NCBI): domain Eukaryota; kingdom Metazoa; phylum Arthropoda; class Malacostraca; order Decapoda; family Palaemonidae; genus Palaemon; species Palaemon carinicauda. Next base: position 81,586,525 of record NC_090729.1, read on the forward strand.
ATAGAATCATTCATGTCAGGATTCTGGTAGATTGAACACAAATAGAAGTTGTTATACCTGCCACAAACTTTTATCACCTGAATCTCATGACATCCACATTCATAGAAGGACCTATGTGAAGCAGGGTACTCAGTCCTAATAGACACCACCATTCCCCTGGCCCTAGAGATGGCATCACGTTTCAACATTATTGGCTTCTTAAAGCCAGTTATAAGGAGCTTAGATGAGTGCCTCATATTAGAAACCAGAGTTTCATTGCATATTCCATTCTTATCATCTCTGTCTTTCTTCTGTTTATATTGAGCCCAACTTCATGTGATATTTCATGCATTCTGATAAGCAAGCTTTGTAAGTCATTTGGTGTTCTGCTAATAAGAACAGCGTCATCAGCATACTGTAGGTCCACTAATTTCCTGTTACCAATCCAGTTCAATCCTTCTCTACCATCCCTAACTGTTCTATGTATTACAAAATCCATGAGGAGGATAAACAACAGAGGTGACAGCACATTCCCTTGGAGTACTCCACTCTTCACTGGAAATTTATTTGACAGGACTCCATTAACACTATCTTTGCACTTGCTATGCTCATGAACAGACTTAATCAAATTTACATATTTAACAGGCACTCCATAATAACGCAGTACTCTCCACAAAATTGGTCGGTGCACATTATCAAAGGCTTTTTTTTTATAGTCCCCAAATGCCATGAAAAGTGAATTTCTATATTCTACATATTGCTGTACCACATGTCGTAAAATGAAAATTTGGTCTGTACAACTTCTAGCTTTTCTAAATCCTGCCTGTTCATCTTTCTCGTCAATCTTTCTCGCTAATCTCTTTAGAATGAGCATCCTATACATTTTCATGGCTATTGACGTAAGTGTGATGCCTCTGTAATTATTGCAGTCAGCCAGGACTCCTTTTTTGCCATTTTCACCTACATGTCTAGCTCCCATTCATCAGGTTTTGCCTCTTCACGCTGCATTCTACATAATAATCTTGTAATTATTCTGGGAGTCACTTCATTTTCGGGTAATATTATCTCAGCAGTTATTCCAACGTATCCAAGAGCTTTCCATCTCTTTAGTTTTTAATGATAGCTTCGACTTCAAACACATTTAATTCATTTATGGGCACATCAAGGTCTTCCTCAGCTTCAGGTATATCAATCAAATTATTCCCTTCATATCTCCTATTTATGACTTCACTAACGTTGCCTTTCTTTATCTTCTGTTGTTATAACAGATCCATCTCTCTTTTGATGGGTATATGCCTCTTCTTCCTTGCACCACTAGAGATTTAATCAATTATTCTGTGAGCAATTCTTACCCCATAGCAATCCCTGAATTCATAGTTTTGTCAGCCTCATCTGCTTTCGTGTCCAAATAATCTCTCTAGTTATTCTGGTAGTGATCACCAGCTCCTCATTGTCACACTGAAATCAAAACGTTAAGAGATGAAGAGCAGACAATTAATGGAGAATTGTATGATACATAAGAACATATATCAGTCAGTCTGTAGTGAAGTTTTGAGACATGCAGTTACAAGGAAAAAGACATGGATATCAAATGATACGTGGGATACTATGAAAAAAAGAAAAGGACAGAAATTGTTTGTTAATAGTTTTCGAGGAAGTAATGAAGATTACAAGGTAGAGTATGTTAAGTATTCAGGTATTCATAGTGAGGTAAAAAAAAAGAACAGAAATTACTGGAGAGAATATTTAGACAGAAAAGCAGATGAGGCTAATAAAGCTATGAATTCAGGGAGTGGCTATGGCGTAAGAGTTGCTCATAGAATTATTAATGAAATCTCCATTGGGACAAAGAAGAAGAGATATGGATCTGTTATAACAAAAGAAGATGTAGAAAGGCAACGTTGGATGGAATACTATAGAGGGGTCATAAATAGAAGATATGAAGGGAATAATTTAATATATATACCTGAAGCTGAGGAAGACCTTGATGTGCCCATGAAAGAATCCAGTGTCTTTGAAGTTAAAGCTATCATTAATAAACTAAAGGGATGGAAAGCCCCTGGATACGATGGAATAACTGCTGAAATGATATTGGCCGAAAATGAAGTGACTCCCAGAATACTTACAAGATTATTTTGCAGAATATGGCGTGAATAGGCAAAACCTGATGAGTGGGAGCTAGTTGTTGGTAAAAATGGCAACGAGGGAGACCTGGCTGATCACAATAATTAGAGGCATCACACGTCTGTTATCATGAAATTATATAGTATATATGCTTATTCTTAAGAGACTGGTGAGAAAGATTGATGAAAAGCTGAGAGATGAACAAGCAGGATTTCGAAAAGGCAGAAGTTTTATTGATCAAATTTTCAGTTTAAGACAGCAACATGTAGAATATAGAAATCCACTTTTAATGGCATTTGTCGATTATGAAAAAGCCTTTGATAGCATACACCGGCCAATTTTGTGGAGAGTTCTGCGTTATCATGGAGTTCCTGTTAAACGTGCAAATTTGATTAATTCTTCATGAGCAGAGCAAGTGCAAAGTTAATATTAATGGAGTCCTGTCAAATAAATTTCCAGTGAACAGTGGAGTACTCCAAGGGAATGCGTTGTTACCTATGATGTTCATCCTCCTCATGGATTTTGTAATACATCGAACAGTTGGGGTTGGTGGGGAAGGATTGGACTGGATTGGTAACAGGAGACTAGCGGACCTAGTGTTTGCTGATGATGATGTCTTTATTAGCAAAACTCCATAGGACTTGCAAATCATGATTACCAGAATGCTTAAAATATCACATGAGGTTAGGCTCAAGATATATACAAGAAAGACAGAGATGATGAGAATAGAATATGTAATGGACGATGAAATATCATTTGAAGGAGAAAGGATTAATGAGGTGGAATCATTTAAATATTTAGGAACTAAGATCTGTAATACAAGATCTTTAGAATTTGAGTTTAATGAAAGATTAAAGAAAAGCAAATCAGACAATGGCTAGGTTAAGTAAAATTTGGCTATCAAATCGTTTGAAATTACATTTAAAAAATCAGGCTATATATCAGCTTAATGAGATGGTTGTTGCTATATTGACAATAGTCATGATATGACAATGAAGCAATATCCAATAGATTTTGTAGATTTGAGAATAAAGCTCTAAGAAGAATATTGGCAGTTAAATGGCAGGACAGGAATAGAAATGAAACTATAAGAGAGATTACTCAAGAGTCAAGTGCCATATGTGGATGAGATCATGGTGAGGGGTAGATGTAGATGGTTTGGGCATGTTTTTCGGATTCCTCAAGAGATATTAGTTCACCAAACTCTCAACTGGGCTCCAGAAGGCACTAGAAGAGTTGGAAGACCCAGGCGCACATGGCTGAGGAATATAAAACAAGACGTGGGAGATGATAAATGGCAAGGTATTGAATTAAAAGCTCAAGAAAGAGACGCCTGGCTAAATCTAACTAAGGCCCTTTGCGTCAATAGGCGTAGGAGGAGATGATGATGACTATCAACACATAGGTTTATATATTCATTAGATTTAAAACACACACCTACACACACACACACACACACACACACACACACACACACACACATATATATATATATATATATATATATATATATATATATATATATATATATATATATATATATATGCGTGTGTGTGTGCGTGTGTGTGTGAGTGTGATTCTGCACATATCTATCTATCCATCTATATATATATATATATATATATATATATATATATATATATATATATATATATATATATATATATATATATATATATATATATATATATATATATATATATATATATAGGAGTTAGTGAGTGCTTCCGTGCATTATTTTTATGTTGGAACTACAAATCTGTCTACCATAGAGATAAAGATATCAACAATAGGTCCTTGTTTTGTATAGTTGATTTATTCTCAAAATATCTATTCACCAATCGCAACTATGATTTAGAGAAAGATGAGAATCGATTGATGAATATGTCTTTTAGTTGAACATGTTTCTTTTCAGAAAGGGGAGTGTGTGACCAGGAAAACCATTGCTTGAAGGACACACCATTTAGAGCCCTTTCCTATATCTAACTTGCATGTCCTCGCAACAAAATGCATTAATTATCAGAATTATGATGAGGGGTAAGGAGAGCCTCTAATATTGCACACTTTTTATGAACACTAGTTTCCTAATGACTGCTTTTACACGATGATAACGTATGAAAATAGAAAATATGTATAGTAAGAGAGAGAGAGAGAGAGAGAGAGAGAGAGAGAGAGAGAGAGAGAGAGAGAGTTCATTATATACTACTGAATGTGTCATAACTCTAATCTATGAATGTTTTTATCCTTATTGAGTAAAATGCACACTTAGTATCCATACATTGACTATTCTCGAATTTACACACACAGATATGCGAGTACACAACATACCTCACACACACACACACACACACACACACACATATATATATATATATATATATATATATATATATATATATATATATATATATATATATATATATATATATATGTGTGTGTGTGTGTGTGTGTGTGTGTGTGTGTGTGTGTGTGTGTGTGTCTCTTATGTATGTAATAATAATAATTATTACTTCAATCATGTATAGCCTGTTGCGTAAATAGACTAAGTGATCAAATCCTTTATAATTGTGAAGAAATCTAAAGGGCGCGAATGGATGGGGCAGCAGCATGAATGGAGCACAGGGCTATTCCATGTCTTGTCTTAAAGCGATAATAGATAACGCCAGTATTAGCTTTCAGGGGAGGAACATTTCGGGACTTTACCTGTTGATGATCTTACCAATTAGTAATATTGAAAACAGAGGCAAGGGTGCGGTGCTGATGAAAAAAGAGGGCTTGTGGTCAATCAATGGGAAGAAATTTATTTATATACGGTGGTAGAGCATCACTAAAGTGTCAATTTGTAGTGACCAAAACTGTTAATCTTGTAGGCGTTTGCGTTTGCTTGCAAGTATGTATGAGAATGTTGGTAAAAGCTTGAGGTTGAGGTAACGCACACCTTTC
>NC_090729.1:81599070-81626570 GCF_036898095.1 Palaemon carinicauda
GAACAAACATAAGTATTCACTGTGTATACAAACGGTCTCACGGTTTGTATATATTGTCGGAACAATAGCAGTGTCCATTATATCCATTGTTTGTAAGCATGCAATGATATGAAGTTTACTTACATGAGTAAATCAAAGAACTCTGGCATCTTAAATATGCAAATTATCGGGCGAATTAGGACTCAATTACATTCTAATAGACATTTATTTCTAATAAATGACTAAATGAAATAACAAGTGAAACGACTGTACCATGATAAAGGAATTGTATATGCGATGTATACAGAAATTATTTTCCTTTTTCAAAAGGGAAGAAATGATGAGTGCCACTCTCAGACTGAATAAAAAGTTTTAATAAATTTTTCCTTTATAATTTCTGTAAAAGTTATATCCTATCGACACTGTGTACTACATACACACGGTACGAGTGTTAACTGTATAATTCCACACTTGAGATTTTGAACAGATTTAGTGTCATTTAAAAGGGGATCACACTGAAAGTGCTGACACCTTCTCCCTTCAATTGACAGCCCCAATCAATTAACTGTTCATCGCAGAATTAGATGACAGGTTTTAATACACTACCTGCTGCCACCACATAATGCTTCAGTTCATGGACCTGCTTAGCATAGTGTTTGTAGAACACTCTGGATGATTCCCATCCAGTGTATGAGTGAGGACGCTCAAAGTCCATATACTGAAAAAAGTTCAGTGATGAAGAAATATTCCGCTGATCAAGACCTGTCAGGATCTGCTCTGCGAATAAAGGAGGTGAGCTTCGCTCTCAGCTGTTTTAGGGATAAGTTTGATCCAGAGGTTTCTCCTTTAAAGAGCTATCCTCCCCTGAAGACTGAAGCTCTACGAAGATAGACCTTTAGACACTCTACAGGACATAGAAAGACATCTTCCTTCAGAAGGCAGATTCTCCAGGGACCCCACCTCTTAGTGGGTAGCTCGTTCTTAGCGAGAAAGGTTGGATCAGGAAAGAGATTCAGTTCTCCTGCTTCTGTGAGCTGAATGTGGCCCTCATCTCTAGTTAGGGCCATTATTTCACTAACTCTAGCCCCAGAGGATATAGCGAACAGAAAAATAACCTTTTGGGTTAGATCCTTGAGGGAACAATCTTCATTGTTCACAGATGAGGCATAATGTAGGACCTTGTCCAAAGACCACGAGATGGGCTTTGCCAGTGCTGCAGGCCTAAGCCTTGCACAAGCCTTCGGAATCTTATTAAAGATTTAATCCGCCAGATCCACTTGAAAGGCATATAGAAGAGGTCTAGTCAAGGCTGACTTGCACGTAGTTATCGTGTTGGCCGCCAGACCTTGATAATGAAGGTGGACAAAGAAGGACAGACAGAAGTTCATTGAAATCTCTTTCGGTCCTTTTGCTTTTACAAAAGCAACCCACTTTTTCCAAGATGACTCATATTGTCTTCTAGTTGACGTAGACTTGTATTCTTCTAAGAATTCTATATTGCCTTCTGAGATTCCAAATCTTTTCCTAACCACTAGGGCAAGAAAATCATGAAATGAAGGATCTGGGCTCTCTGTGATAAATCGAAGGCAATTAACTTTTGAACCTTCTGAGATAGTACTGGGTTCAAGTACTAGGGCCAGCCTCAGCCTCAGTTCCTTCACTAAAGGGAAACCGGTTGCTCTTGGGCTACTTGGGAGCCAACAGAGCCACTCCTCCCTGGAAGGATCTCAGCATGTTGAGGACCTTCAGCATGAGATTAGATGGGATGAACTGGAATTCCTGAGCCCATCCCTTCCATACTAGAGACATGGTGTCTCTTATCTCCACTTGAGGATCCTCGTATGGGGCTACATATCGAGGTAGTTTCCTGATAACGCTCGTGACGAAGAGTTCGATCTGCAGCTCGGGGACTTGTTCCCATCTGGGAGAGAATAGGTCTGCGTCTGTGGACCATTCTCATTCTATCGGCTTGAGCCCGAGTAGAGCATCCGCTGTCACATTGTGGATCGATTGTACGTGAGCTGGTGATTGGTGCCATCCTTTTAGGCAAGGGATGGCTAACATCACCTAAACTATATGATACGCTCTCTAGCCTTGTCGGTTCCGACGTCTCATTATCGCTTCGATGTCCCAGATCAGTCTGAGGAGGTCTGATCTGCGTGGAGAGAGTTTCCCCACCCACGACAGGACTAACATTTCCTTGGATAGGAATGACCGAATCCCTTGGATTTTCCTCTGATGGGAGTGAACACCCCATTCTTCCGACTAGGCAGCCATGCGGATGATCTTCAATAGTCGGGGTAGTTGCAAGGGCACGGTCTTCAATAGGCTCTTGGCCTTTGACCATTATTAGGGAAGCGATTAAGGAGAGACCGATATCGGTCCTTTTAGGTCTCTTCGAGGGTTTGATGCGTATATTCTCCAGACTCTTAACACATCTTTCAGCTGTGCTCTTAGCACTATGTCTGTCACTATTGCAAACTGGAGAGAATTCAGAACTCCTCCCTGATAGCGTCTTGGAATCCTGACTGATTATGTCTCTTGACCGACCCTGTGATCTCCTTTTACATCCCCAAGGGAAAGGAGAGCTGGTGTGACAACAGGTTTCAATGGTTATTTAACCATGGAAGCCTTTGAGCTGGAGAGAATCGAGACTTCTTGAATCTGATCTTGCATCCCCGATGTTCCAGGAACCGGATCACTTCCTTGGATGCTCATAGACCAGCCATTTCGGGTGCTACCCACACCAGCCTTTCGTCCAGGTACTTTATTACCTGAACCATTTCTAGGCTTGGTTTTTGCGCGACTGTATCCGCCAATCCCGTGAAGATACTTAGGACTGTGTTTAGTCCGACAAGTATCTTTCCTAGGACATATGTTATCCTCTGTAACTTGAATCTTAGGTAGGAGGAGAGGGGCCGACTGACTGGAAGCTGCCAATAGACATCTTTCAGGTTTGACTAGACTGTGAACACCCCTTTTTGAAATAGGGTTCTTATGTTCAGAAGGATTAACATTCTGAACTTGCTGTTTTATTTGAACTTGTTGAGTGGCGACAAGTCCAGAATGACTCTGAGTTTTCTTGAGCTCTTCTTGTGAACACCAAACAGCCTTCCCTGGAATTCGATGGACTATACTTTCCTTACCACCTGTATGCTCTAGAACTCTAAGGTATACTCTTCCAGGACAGGGTTGGAGTGTAGGAAGAGTTGAGGAAATGATGGTGAAGGCATGTCTATTTTCCATCCTAGTCCAATCTTGATCAGGCCTTGGACCCAAGGATCGAAGGTCCAGCGATCCTGAAGGAACCTCCCTCCTACCATAAGCGTCTCTTTGCTTCGCCTGATCAGAAGGTTTACATCTTCGACTGCCTGCCTGTGGCACCACAGTTATCGAAACTGTGGGATGTTGTTGAAAAGTCCGAGGAAAATTTCTAGATTTTCCGTCTTCCTTTTAGGTTGGGGACCCACATCCGTGGAAGACTTTCTCTTTGAAAAGATGCCCCACTTCTGGAGAAGTCCTATGTTCTCTGTGGTGGCTTTCTTAATCACCTCTCTAACTACCTCGTTTGGAAAGAGGTCTCTACCCCAGATGTTGGAAGATATTAGCTTCCTGGTTTCTTGTTTCACTGTTGCGGCAGCGAACACAAACTCCCTACAGGCTCTCCTAGCCTTCATAAAGGCATAAAGGTCTTTTACTAAGGTGGCCATATGCATTTTGGCCAAGACCATGAGCATGTCTGGGGTTCTTTGATGGGCTGAACACAACTCTATGCAGTTCTGTAGGGATAGGGAGGCTGCAAGTCTCTCCTTTGTCTTTTGTTCCTTGCACAAAAGAAACTCAGAAAGTTTAGGGAGATTCTCACTAAACTGTCATCTAGCGACATCCGCGTCTAGTTTTCCTACTGAAAAGGTTAAGTGGACTTCCTTCCAATCCTTCTCCTGCATGGTGACATGAGGCTTGCACTCCTCGAGTGCAGGACATGGTTTACCTGCCTCCACTGCCTTGGCAACAGATTTAAATGCCTTCCATGTAAAGGGGAATGATATTGAAGCAGGAGCAAGAAAGGAAAGGTGTCTGTTACTTAGTGTGAACACTTTTGAAACCGAGTAACCCGCCTTTCTCAAGCTACTTGACCAGATAGCCTGTGCCTTATCATGGTCGAGAATCATGACCTCCTTCAGTTCCGTTTCTTTTCCTGACGTTGGTTCATGCTTCAGTCGAATGAAGCAATTAGGGAAAGCGTCAAAGCTTAGCCAAAACTGGATTTCGTCTAAAGGAACAGCACCCACCTTCTCCGAGATGTAGAGTTTGCCGTCTAAAATCGGCATAAGCTCCGCATACCTCCAGGGATTGGTTTTGGAGCATGTCGGAAGGTCTTGGTCTCTGGGTTGTAAGTATGACCCTTGGGGAGCGACAAGAGGAGCTTCACAGAGCTCTATCTTGAATTTCGCTTCCTCCTTTTTGCCTTGTTTGCGAAAGTTCTCTATTAGACCTTTCATATGGGCCAGTATTTGGTCCATTTTGTCTAATAGAGTGGTAGAAGGTGAAGATGTCGATGTTAACGACTCTAGGGCCGGCACAGACGGAAGCAATTCCGATGCGACATTGTCCACCTCTTCCCGTGGGGGCTTCCTGCCCTCCGTCCCAAAGGCTATCTGGACGCAGTGAGGTGTGAATCGTGCCTGGGGGACCACTATTTCCCTACTTGCTTCCAGGAATATTAAGCTACGCATCCTATCATTAAGTAGGTATGGTCCCGGAGAGATTTTCTGGAATCTTCTTACCCAGTTGCGTAGTTTCTTACGAGCTGCATCCCTAGATTCCATCGACTTGGGATTATCGAAACCCTCGGACATTAAGGTCCGACATACATTGCAAACTTAGGGGTTCCAATAATGCAGGGATTCGGAAATAATATTGCAGGGGGCATGAAACCTGCATGTATTTTGACCGTAAAAGTACTTACTCTTGATATTGCAGAAGACTGCAACACATGTCATCTGGGGTTCCTCCTGTAAAGAAAGGAAAGCAGAATGAGTATACAATTGATTATCTCACTGATAAGCAATATGTAAAAGTCATTTTTTTACTAGAATAGCTTAGGCTAATAAGCTAGAAAGGGATAGTGGGAGACACATACTTGTGTATCCCTTGCAAGCAAATACTGTTACCTCCCCTCAGTATTAACTATAAGGAGATTCCTTTATCAAGGCAACTCTAACGAAAGGGTTCTAACCCTTAGGGGTAGAAAAGTGTACAATTCCACTGCCCCTTTTTATTATTTAACACTGTGGGGTAAGGATGACTGGTTTCTAATCAGAGTATTGAAGGAATTCTATTCTTTCAATATAGGAACGGTCTCAGCAGAAGCCCGCACAAGGGTACCCAAAATGTTAGAAATTAACTACTGTATAATCGTACTATAGTTTTCTGTTTGCAGTATATACTATATTGCAAAATACCGACTACTGTATAATTATATATAATGTAGTTCAGCCAGTGTGCTGCCATTATTGCTAGCATCTGACGGCACGGTCCAGCTGGCATGATGCCGACTGGACTAGGAAATATAAAAGATACATATTTGTGTATCCTACCCAGCCCATTTGCTGTGACCTTCCCTTCCAATATTAAAATCATAGAGTTTCCTGATCAGGGAAACTCAAGGATAAGGGTTCTAATCTTTTAAGGATAGAAGTGTAGTACCACTATATAAGGGTAAGGGAGATGTGCATGAGTGTTGTAATTCAAGAGGTATTAGTTTGTTGAGTGTAGTTGGAAAAGTGTATGGTAGAGTATTGATTAATAGGATTAAGGATAAAACAGAGAATGTAATCTTGGAAGTACAGGGTGGTTTTAGAAGAGGTAGGGGTTGTAGGAATCAGATTTTTACAGTTAGGCAGATATGCGAGAAATATTTAGCAAAAGGTAAGGAGGTGTATGTTGCGTTTATGGATCTAGAGAAAGCATATGATAGAGTTGATAGGGAAGCAATGTGGAATGTGATGAGGTTATATGGAGTGGTGGAAGGTTGTTGCAATCAGTGAAAAGTTTCTACAAAGGTAGTAAAGCATGTGTTAGAATAGGAAATGAAGTGAGTGATTGGTTTCTGGTGAGAGTGTGGCTGAGACAGGGATGTGTGATGTCGCCGTGGTTGTTTAACTTGTATGTTGATGGAGTAGTGAGAGAGGTGAATGCTCGAGTGCTTGGACGAGGATTAAAACTGGTAGGCGAGAATGACCATGCATGGGAGGTAAATCAGTTGTTGTTTGCGGATGATACTGTACTGGTAGCAGACACAGAAGAGAAGCTTGACCGACTAGTGACAGAATTTGGAAGGGTGTGTGAGAGATGGAAGTTGAGAGTTAATGTGGGTAAGAGTAAGGTTATGAGATGTACGAGAAGGGAAGATGGTGCAAGGTTGAATGTCATGTTGAATGGAGAGTTACTTGAGGAGGTGGATCAGTTTAAGTACTTGGGGTCTGTTGTTGCAGAAAATGGTGGAGTGGAAGCAGATGTACATCAGAGAGTGAATGAAGGTTGCAAAGTGTTGGGGGCAGTTAAGGGAGTAGTAAAAAATAGAGGGTTGGGCATGAATGTAAAGAGAGTTCTATATGAGAAAGTGATTGTACCAACTGTGATGTATGGATCGGAGTTGTGGGGAATGAAAGTGATGGAGAGACAGAAATTGAATGTGTTTGAGATGAAGTGTCTAAGGAGTATGGCTGGTGTATCTCGAGTAGATAGGGTTAGGAACGAAGTGGTGAGGGAGAGAACGGGTGTAAGAAATGAGTTAGCGGCTAGAGTGGATATGAATGTGTTGAGGTGGTTTGGCCATGTTGAGAGAATGGAAAATGGTTGTCTGCTAAAGAAGGTGATGAATGCAAGAGTTGATGGGAGAAGTACAAGAGGAAGGCCAAGGTTTGGGTGGATGGATGGTGTGAAGAAAGCTCTGGGTGATAGGAGGATAGATGTGAGAGAGGCAAGAGAGCGTGCTAGAAATAGGAATGAATGGCGAGCGATTGTGACGCATTTCCAGTAGGCCCTGCTGCTTCCTCCGGTGCCTTAGATGACCGCGGAGGTAGCAGCAGTAGGGGATTCAGCATTATGAAGCTTCATCTGTGGTGGATAATGTGGGAGGTTGGGCTGTGGCACCCTAGCAGTACCAGCTGAACTCGGTTGAGTCCCTGGTTAGGCTGAAGGAACGTAGAGAGTAGAGGTCCCCTTTTTGTTTTGTTTCATTGTTGGTGTCGGCTACCCCCCAAAATTGGGGGAAGTGCCTTGGTATATGTATGTAGGCTATGTATGTAAAATGTAAACTGGTTTCTATTCAGCATATTGAAGAAATTCTATTCTTTCAATATAGGATTGGTCTCAGCAAACACCTGGGCAACGATACCCAAGATATATTGGAAAATAACCACTAGTATAATATATAGAATAGTTTTCTATCTGCAGTATATACTATACTGCAAAAATGCTGATTACCTGTAAAAACATATACTGTAATTCAGCTGGCATATAGCCGGCATAGCTAGTCCCTGCCAGCGCAGCCCAGCATGCTAGCTAAAAGAGAGAGAGACAGCATGGAGTGAAGGCTGCCTTATTACTTTGTATGTATACATTAATTAAGGATGTAAATATCTAATTTACTGCCTTTTCTCCAGAAAGAAGGTTCAAATGGAAGGGGAGAATGTAACATTCAGGCTTCCATCCAGCCACCAGTACCATCGCCGACAAGGTCCGGCTGGCACGTGGCCGGCAGGCTAGCACCCGGCAGTGCTGGTACAGTCGGCATACTGTCGGCTGAGCAAGGATGGATCCAAACTTTTCAGTGAGAGGGGGTTAAGGAAAAGGCACTTTACAAATTTGCTCAAAAATTAATGGAATAGACCATATTACTAGGGAAGAACCAAAAACCACTGATTGCAATTTATACCATTATTTTATTCATCAAAATATAAATTGTTGTTATGAAAATGTAAATACATCTGAGTTAAGAAACTCAAGACATTTTTACAACACCGGTAAAAAATCTGTAATTAAGAAACAATTCCTGGCACCTAATTGATATCTCAAACATCATAAAATTCAAAATACAGAATATTGTAAATAACATACTTTTCTTACTGCTCAAGCAGTTTGGGGTTACATCAAAGTTATCTGCGGATATTATTATTGTGCAAGTACAGACACGAGCATTTTGATGAACGTACATAAGGTAAATTTATTAACAAATAAAACAAACGATTTTGTAGCCACATTGCACATTGGACTGAAGCATATATCTTCAATGTTTACATTTATTTCTATGCTTGTCTACTAGTTTATGTCTAATCGTCTAATGTTCTCACTGTAGACCTAGGCCTATACTTTGATGTCAAATGAATATAGAATACACTGCAAAAAAAGACGTTTTGTGACATACCTAAAAAACAAGTGAATTTTCCTGCATCGTTTGGCATCTTGTTCTAACAGCACCTTTTCAACACGCTTTACTCAATCCTTACATGGCATTTTGTCGGCTAAAACATCGAAAGATTCGCCACAGTTGTCCGATCAGCGATCTTCCTGGCTTCTCGCTGGCTCTCTGTTGAGTGCTTACAAAAGCACGGGAAAATCAACCTTGTTCGGAACAAGGTTGATTTTCCCGCGCCTGGGAACTTCCCAGGTGTCCGACATAACGAGGTGGCTCGCGAAGTCTATCAGCTCATGTTTATAATCATTACCGTGATAACTGTGTCATGACAGTTGTCTACTTTTTAGAATATAAGCTACTACTTCGTTTTTTAATGGTCTCAAGAAGGCACCTTGAAAACTCGAAAGGGCACTTTAAAAATTTGAGGGGGGGTTAGGACGTCGTTAACCCTCCCTCTAGATCCGTCCTTGCTGAGTCAGCACCTATCTGTGCCGGTCTGGCCGTCGGTATACCCCGGCAATAGCACTTGCGGCCGGCAGTCCAAGGGAGGACTGAAGAACCTTGGTGACAGAAGAGTCTTCCCACCAACAGCCATCATGGCTGCCAGCAGCCACCAGCCGCCAGCAGCCGTCATGGCCACCGGCAGATGACATGGCTGCCAGCAGCCTGCATCGCCGCCGGGAGCCATCATAGCCGCCGGGAGCCGTCATAGCCGCCGGCAGCCGTCATAGCCGCCGGCAGTTTGTATAAAACATGGCCCCCGGCAGCCAACATGGCCGCCGACAGTTGTCGTGGCTGCCAGCAGCCAGCATAGCCGCAGGCTGTCAGACAACAGCTGTTGAGAAAAAGTCTGGCTGGCCCCACAATCCACCGGCAAACGGTGAGATTGCAGGACGACGGCTCAAAGAGATACGATGGCTAGGCCATCACAAAAGAACAGAGGGAGAGGGAAAAGGGTCTTGTATGAGGTGTGGAAGGAGCCGGCAAGGTTGCCTGTCTTACACACCCTTAAGAAACTCTGTTTCAGTACCGGGGCCATCCTAGGTGGCAGGATAATTTCTATTCTCCAACCTAGGGTCTGCCAATACAGTTAAGGGGACGGCAGCAGTGCCACCTCCTCTCAACAAAGGAGAAACTGAGTTCCAGTGCTGGCGCCATCCTAGGCATCAGGAGAATGTCTATTCTTCAGCCTAAGATCTGCGAGCACAGGACTAGTCTACTAGACCACAGGGAGAAGGTGGCGGCATCATACAACCACTTCAAGTGCGGCCCAGGGAGGGCTAGCCTCCTATGCCGGCAGCCCAGCAGGCAGGGGAATGACTATTCACCCTGCCGGCCGGCTGTCGGCACAAGACTAAACACTCTGAGGTTCTGACCGAATCCCAAAACCTGCTATCTGCAGTTAAGGAAAGGGACAGAGAACCCTAGGCTAGTCATTCCTGAATGAAAACTCGAGGCACGACCCACTAGGGTTGTAGCCTAAGGCTACACTCAGAGGGAAGGAGAGATTACCCTTAAATCTCCACTACAGACGAGTATCAGTTTATATAATAATTATAGGAGATATCTATCTCCGTCTGAATTGATAAACCAATACACGAGGGTAACCGGGGAAATATCGAAAGTACTGTATACTATATCGCCTAGGTTAGGTTACCTAGGCAAGACGAAATCTCGGTTACCTAAATCACCGAAACTCTAAAAAAAAAGGAAAATTATGCATATTATAAATATCTTTACAAGTATAAAATGCCTAGATAGCTTCCATAATTAATCAATTAATGCTATTTCAACCGGGAATGTCGTTCTACTAACTAAATAACACATGCCTAACGAACGACAGCGCCTATGGCGCCTCCGGTAACAGGCCTAGCTCCTAATCACAATAAATTCCTCTAA
This sequence comes from Palaemon carinicauda, assembly GCF_036898095.1. NCBI lineage: Eukaryota > Metazoa > Arthropoda > Malacostraca > Decapoda > Palaemonidae > Palaemon > Palaemon carinicauda. Next base: position 81,609,371 of record NC_090729.1, read on the forward strand.
TTTCACTGTGAGACAGGAGCTAAAATACACACATTGTAAAGAATCAATGCTCAACTTTCCAGAGGCGAAAGAAGCTGGAGATTGCATAATAATCCTCGTAAATCGATAGAAAAAGCTAGATCAACAGGGAACACCACCTTACGAATTTGCTACAAAATTAGGAATGTCCGCTATCTTGGATATGGCGCTGTCTTGATACTCAATAGTAGTATGGGAAGTAGGGTAACTTTGATACGGCTCCCCTTCTAATTTTGCCACTTTCCCCCTCGAAGTGTAAATGCTATTCGAGGTGAAGATTGCTATGTGGCGTGTCAAGAATACGTCCCCTGATATTATGCGATATCCTTCAGAGAAATTTTAAGGATATTCGTGCCAGGAGTTAGAATTCTGGAGACCTAAAGGTAAATTCTCTGGGAATATCACTGTAGTACATATATCCCTTAGGAAGCTACTATTAGGAACCTTCCATCAGGACGACATGGCTTGAGCCCAAATATATATATATATATATATATATATATATATATATATATATATATACAATGTATTTATATTTGAGTAGGCCTTTGAGTACATTTACATGTTTGAGACAGTTTTACCAATGTAAAATTGTTGATATTGAACTATGAAAAACTAAACAATTTACATAGTTTTGTGGGTTGGACATTGGACATCCAAATATCTCAACTGTTATTTAAAGACTGTCTCTGTCTCCTTAAGGAGATATGGACTTCTTCTATCGAAATGACTGCAGTTTACCTTTTTTGTTTGCCAAAGAATTGTAAGATTTTTTGTACTCTTACCTAAAGTATGTATTGATCATTTTCCTCACTGTATTAGTCTTCCAGACAATAGATGAAACCGATCAGGATTCTCAGAATGTTTTAACTTTTCCTAATGATTTTTATCATCTAAACATCGTGTGTTATTGTGAGCTTTACACGCTCACATGTACACACCTGCATACCCATTTCAACAATAAGTTGATGAATAAATCAAAAGAGGATACAAAGAAAATATTGTGTACATGTAAAGAAAAATGTGGAAGGAGTACATGGATGGTTCATGCAAGAGACTGTGTGGAGGTTTGATAGGCAGAAGGAGGTAGGAAGAAAAACAAGAAACAAACAATCAGTCGAAAACAACCTTAGTTTGTCTGCCGAGCAGTTGCCGGGTGGAACAAAATATGTACGGTTATATATCTTCCGCTATACTAAGCACTGTGTAAAAGAAATTGAGTAATTGTTGACGAGGGAATCGAAGCAAGAACTATAGGGAGAATAGGAACCTATTTTATATTAGAATAAGTGCATTGAAAAATGTTAATGAACAAATGGAAATCCAAGTAAGGCGTTGGGCACAACTGGCCGTACTACCAGCTATGAAATCGAGGGTGTGACGCAAGGGGCACACAACAGTCTTTGACCTCGTAGGCCGCCGTATACCAGCCGCAGAATCTTCACTCGCTGCACTAAAATGTTCTGCGGCAGTCAAGAAAATTTGTAGTCGCAGACAGGATGCACGTCTGACGCAAGTAATCCGTGCGTGAAACTTACGTGCAACTTACGTGCCGTAGGATTTTTTGTGGCATGATCTCTGCACATTGGTCGTGCGTGTAATTTGCGTGTAACTTGCGTCACAAGTACGAGCCACGCACGTTTGTCGTACGGAATTAAAAGAAGTACGTGGTCCGTACATGCACCGCATGATGCAAATGCGGCAAAAGTAGGTGTGTGGTACAATGACCGGATAATGTTAGTACTAATGCACGATATTTACAGGATTTTTCAGGATATGTATTCTGCTGCAGCAAGTACATCATCATTCTGATGTACATCCCTTTGCCAAGTAGGTACTCTCTCTCTCTCTCTCTCAGTATTCTTAATTACTATCTCTCCGGATCCCCAATTTTGTACAAAGTCGGTAATCAGCTTTCTTGTCCGTGATTATTTGAGTGTGTATCTATCTATCTATCTATCTATCTATCTATATATATATATATATATATATATATATATATATATATAAATGCATATACACACACACGTATATATATATATATATATATATATACACACACATATATATATATATATATATATATATTATATATATATATATATATATATATATAAATATATATATATATATATATATATATATATATATATATATATAGATATATATATATATATATATATATATATATATATATATATATATATATATCTATATATATATATATATATATATATATATATGCACACACGTATACATATACATATATATATATATATATATATATATATATATATATACATATATATATATATGCATATATATATATATATATATATATATATATATATATATATATATATATATATATATATATATATATATATATATACAGTATATATATATATATATACTGCATATATATATATTATATATATATATATATATATATATATATATATATATATATATATATATACAGAATATGTGTGTGAGTGCATATATATATATTTTTGGGCTCAAGCCATGTCGTCCTGATGGAAGTTCCTATAGGGTAGCTTCCTAGGGTATATTACAACTACGGCGATATTCCCAGAGAATTTACCTTAAGGTACCAGAATTCTAACTCCTGGAGCGAGTATCCCTCGTGAAAGGGATATCGCGACATATCAGAGGACGTATTCTAGACACGTCACATGGCAATCTACGACCTGAACAGAGATTTCGTCTCGTAGGAGGTGATTGACGAGATACGAATTCGGGAAAGAAAAAGGGGAGCCGCTCCCAAGGCTTCCCTATCCCCCGATTCGTATGCGTGCCTGGCGCCAATCCTGGCGCCATCTGTATTCCTTTTTGCGTAGCTTAACAACTCGGTGTTTTTTCCTGTTTTTCTCGCAAATCTTGGATTTATTCAGCTTTTCATGGCTTCTCCGTCTTCGTTGGCCTCGGATAAGTTGAGTATAGTGTCTGTTATGTATAAATGTAGGCTCTTGGTAAAATTTTGAGTGATTAATAGGATTAATCTTTGATACAAGAGCCGTAGCCTACCAGAGGTGTCCTGGACACTGTCACTCGCTAGGTATAAATTAGTTAGTCAGAGTGACATTCCTGGTTGTTTTGCTTTAATAAATTTTAGCTATTTAGCTTTACATAGGATTTCCTTTCGTGCTTAGTATTATTTGGCGAAGTATTCGCCATTCTGGCCTACGCTAGGCCATGTAGCCTAGTCGTTTGGTCCTAGTACTTCATGCATGATTTTGGTTTTTCCGAGTGTAATTAAAATTTTATTGAAGCTTTAGGCTATATTTTATACATTTAAGACTGTGTGGAATATTTCCAAGATTGTATACGTGTGAGTTTCGGTGAATTAGGTAATCGATTCTCTTGGTGCCTAGGCTAATTGCTTATGGAGCCTTAGTATACTTTATCATACTCCCCGGTTGCTTTCTTTTCTTCGGAGAAGGTATGCAATCCCTTTCCCTCTGTTTAAGCCTTGGGCTTATCCCTAAGTGGTTTTTTCCAAATTTATTTTCGATAAAACTATACTAGGGTGTTACTGTACCTTCCTGTTCCAGTAAGTCTGGTTCAAAGAGGGACAGAACAACAGAGTTTTTAGTCTGAGTCCGTGTTGTCTGGCTTGGGGCAGAGTCTCCCTCGCTGACCTAACACTTACAAAGGGAGCTTAGCTCCCTTAGGTCACTACCGAAGGTTTCTGTAAGTTATGATTCCTTCTTTTGTGATCGACCAGACTAAGTCCTGTTGCTGTTCTCGGGGGAGGATAAGTTCTTCCCTTGGGAGTAGCAACGCCTTCCTTGCTTTGGTGCTCTGGAAGCTGGCAAGTATTGCTGGCCCTTTCCCTTAGATCTCCCTTAGGCTAAGACAAAGTTCTTGGCTGCGGGTGATCTGTCACTAAAGCAAGGTTGGCAGGACCCTCTTGTCCCTTCCCCCTCTATCTCCGTAATGGCCTAGCCATTACTGTACTGTACCTTGCCGGCCGGCAGAGCTGGCCGGCAGGGGTATTACTGTACTGTACGTCGTTCTACTTCTGGACCTAGTATAGGTTGGGATGTGGAATTGACTAAGCCCATTGCCGGCCGGCAGAGATGCTGGCCGGCAAGGGTCTTATGTTTTCGAGTGCAGCCCGGACCTCTCTTGGTCCCTCATCCATGCCTGCCGGCAGAGCCGGACGGCATTGGTCAAGGAAGCCTGAATTAAGTTTCTCCCCTTCCTTATATGCACTCTTTCGGTTGCCGGGCTTGGGGGGTTGTGTACACTCTTATCCCGGCATCCATTCTATTTTCTTCTAGTGCTGTACCTGTCCCGGCTGCCGGCCTATGAGGCCGGCAGCCGGGCAGGTGTAGTCTTCTGGTTCTTTTGCTGCCGGCTGGCATCGGTCTTGTACCTTTGCCGGCCGGCTTATGTCAGTCCTTGTCTGCAGGTCACCAAGAGTGTGGCCGGCAGCTGGGTACTACCTTGTGTAGTTGCTGGCCGGCAGTCATTGCCGGCCAACACTGGCTGTTGCCGTTCGGCAGCTGCTGCCGACCGGCACAGGCATTTGAACCAGAGTGCTGCCGCCCTATAGCTGTTAAGTAGTATACTTTAAAGCTAGTTGTGGTGTGTGCCGGCCGGCAAAGGCAGGCCGGCACACATCCTCCTATACTGTACTAGTATTCTTCTGTATAGCATATACAGTAAGAAGAAAACTATAGTAAAGGTTTAGGTACAGCACTGTATCTTCTAACACTATTGTGTTTTCTTGCACAGCCCTTTGCTGTTGCCCTCAGATAGGAAGCAGAGTTCTTCCCTGTCTATTATCCAGGATTTTAAAATCATTGCCTAGGTGTGAGCTCCACCTGTTTCCTCTGGAAACCTTGCATTGGTTACTCTAGAAGAGATAAACCATTTTGATTTTATTATCTGGAAGGCTGCAACAATGGGTTGTGAGGGAAACACAAGTGTGTGTCTTTCCTTTATGAATTGTTATGCTATACTATGCATATCCAGTGATACATAGTTCACTTGATACTCATGGAAATTTCTTCTCTTTACAGGAGGACCCTCCGAAGTGCGGAAATGTTTTCTGCAATGTCCGCAGCAAGAACCTCTGCGGACATGAGTGTTGTAGGAGACACGCAGCATGCGCTGTCTCCAAGGATGATCTCCAGTATTGGGACCCTCAGGTATGTACTGTATGCACTAACCTGATTACTGAGGCTTTTGATTCCCCTAGAACGGCGGAATCAAGGGATATAGCAAGGGAAAAGCTTCGTACTTGGGTAAGGGGCTTCAAGAAGAACACCTCTGGCCCTTATCTTCCAAGTGAGAAGATGAGGGCGTATCTTTTTCCCTAGGCATCAGCTGAGGCAGTGATTCCCCAGCCTCAAGAGGAGATCCCTCAAGATCAAGTTCAGGTGGACGAGGAAGTCGCAGATGCGATGCAAGACATCCAGTTGTATGACAGGATGTCTGACCTGGACGAACGTTTGGAAGAAGACCTCCTGGCAGAAGGTCAGGATCAAGTTCAAACCCCGGATGTCGTAGAGATGAGGTCGACGAGGTGTCGGCTACTCCGGTTCAGATGCCGGAGCCTATCCCCTCAACATCGGCTGGTCTCCCAGTAGAACTGGGACAGGCCCTCTCTTCGATTGTTGGAATGATCCAACAAATGCAAAAGGAGAATCAGGAGAAGGCGGCTGCAATGGAACTGCGTATGCAGTCCCTAGCAGAATCACATGGGCCCCAGAAAAGGCTCAATGTGAAAGACCTTCCCATATGCTCAGATGCTAACCCATGGAGGTATGCTGAGCATATGCCGATGACGACTGGAAAGATCGTCATCTCGGATAAGCTGGGTTCAGTTCCCCTAGAGGAGGTAGAATTCTGGCCCAGCAAGGCATCATATCCGCACTGCTATGTCCGGCTGAGAAAAGAACCAGCTTCAAGGGAGGAGACAGAGCCGAAGGAGGTCATTATTATGGACCACGCTAAGGCTCAAGCCCTACTTTCATCCTCGATGAAAGAGAGGGGCTTCTCTAATTCGAAGGTAGCTGCATTGAGCAAGAAGCTCCCTTCTTTTGTGTCCTCTCCTGATAGAGCCTTCCCCTTTTTACAAAAAGGGTTTGCGGCTGTCCTAAAGGCAGTCGAGGCCGGCAAGCCTTGCCCCTCCCTGGAGGAGTGTAAACCCTTGTCGCTGGCTCTGCCTATGGACCACAAAGACTGGAAGGATGTCCATCTGACATTCTCAGTGGGAAAGTTGGAGGCTGATATTGCCGGACGGCAATTCGGCGAGGACCTCCCCAAGCTGTCCGAATCTCTTTTACGAAGAGAGTTCGAGACCAAAGAAAGACTGGCTGCCTCAATGTCTCATCAGACTACTCTTGAGACAATGGCAAGTGACCCTAAGGTCCATGAAATGTTCATGGTAGTGGCTAAGTCTCACCTAGCCACAGTGACGAAGGACCTTTATGGCTTCATCAAGGCAAGGAGAGCTTGCAGGGAGTTCGTGTTCACCGCGGCTTCGGTGAGACACGAGCCAAGGAAATTAATCTCCTCCAACATTTGGGGAAAAGACCTTTTCCCTACCGATGTGGTCTAAGAGGTTGTTGATAAGGCCGCCGTGGAGAATAGAAACCTTCTCCAGAAGTGGGGCCTGGCTATCAAAAGAAAATCTTCCCCGGATGAGGGTCCTCAACCAAAGAGGAAGAATATGAGGACTAGGCTACCATCTCGGCCAGCCAAGCCTTATAGACAGCAACAGCAACTGCAATTGCCTTTGCCTCCAGTGCCCCAGATGGTGGCACAAACCCCGACTGCTTTTCAGTGGGTACCCCAGGCTGTGCCAGGTCAGTCAACCACATTCGCCCCAACGTTCGAAGGACAGTCTTCTTCCTTTCGTGCAAAACCTAGAGGAGCAGCCAGAGGCTCGTCTAGGCGCCCCTCAAGGGGAAGGGGATTCAGAGGTGGTCGTGGTCAGGGAGGCAAGACCTCAGGACGGCAGTCCAAGTGAAATGATACCGGTAGGAGGGAGACTGATGAAATTTTGGGATCGCTGGACCTTCGATCCCTGGCCCAAAGCCTACTCAAGAATGGACTGGGTTGGAGCTGGTACAGCACTCCACCCCCATGCCTTCGGTTTTTCCAACACTCCACCCCCGTTTTGGAGGAGTACGTTCAAGAACTGTTGGAGAAAAATGTGATCCGAAAGGTGAAGTCCATCAAATTCCAAGGGAGGCTGTTTTGTGTTCCCAAGAAAGACTCGGAAAAGCTCAGAGTCATTCTGGACTTGTCACCACTCAACAAGTTCATAGTGAAATGCAAATTCAAGATGCTAACACTGCAACAACACATAAGGACCTTACTGCCCAAGAGGGCATACTCAGTCTCTATAGACTTGTCAGACGCCTATTGGCACATTCCAATCAGCCGTCGACTCTCCCCCTACCTAGGGTTCAGGCTACAACGGAGACTGTACGCCTTCAGAGCCATGCCATTCGGGCTAAACATAGCCCCAAGGATTTTCACGAAGCTTGCGAGCGCAGCTCTCAAACAATTACGCCTAAAGGGAATTCAGGTAGTAGCCTACCTGGACGACTGGCTGGTGTGGGCAGCATCCGAGACCGAATGCTTGCAAGCTTCCAGTCAGGTGATCCAGTTCCTAGAGTACCTAGGCTTCAAGATCAACAGAAAAAAGTCTCGACTTTCTCCATCCCAAAAGTTCCAGTGGCTGGGAATCCACTGGGACCTTTTGTCACATAGTTTCTCCATCCCGACGAAGAAAAGGAAGGAGATAGCGGGCTCTGTCAAGAGACTTCTAGATTCCGAAAGGATATCAAGACGCGAACAGGAGAGGGTACTAGGCTCTCTCCAGTTTGCTTCAGTGACAGACCCAGTGCTAAGAGCACAGCTAAAGGATGCAACCGGAGTTTGGAGAAGGTATGCATCAAACGCGCGAAGAGACCTGAGAAGACCAGTGCCGCCTCGGCTACGTACTCTTCTCAGACCTTGGTCCCAAGCCAGACATCTAAAGAAGTCGGTTCTTCTTCAGCCACCTCCCCCGTCGATGACGATTCACTCAGACGCCTCAAAGGAGGGATGGGGAGGTCACTCTCATCGGAAAAAAGTCCAGGGGACTTGGTCCAAGCTATTCAGGACCTTTCATATAAACTTTCTAGAAGCTATGGCAGTGCTCCTTACCTTAAAGAAAGTCTCCCCGCGTCACTCGATCCACATAAGATTGGTGACGGACAGCGAGGTGGTTGTGAGATGCTTGAATCGACAAGGGTCGAGGTCACCACCTCTCAACCAAGTGATGTTAGCCATTTTCCGATTGGCGGAAAAGAAGAAGTGGTACCTGTCGGCAGTTCACCTTCAAGGAGTCCGCAATGTGACAGCGGACGCTCTATCCAGGTTCACACCCATAGAGTCGGAATGGTCCTTAGACGCAGGATCATTTTCCTTCATTCTGAATCAAGTCCCAGAACTGCAAATAGACCTCTTTGCGACGAAAGACAACAAGAAGTTGCCCCTGTACGTGTCCCCGTACGAGGACCCCTTAGCGGAAGCAGTGGACGCAATGTCCCTCGACTGGAACAGATGGTCCAGGATTTAGCTGTTCCCTCCTCACAACCTTCTGTTGAGGGTCCTCAACAAACTGAGATCCTTCAAGGGGGTAGCGGCAATAGTGGCCCACAAGTGGGCGAACAGTATGTGGTTCCCCTTGGCGTTGGAACTACAGATGAAGTTCGTGCTGCTACCACATCCAGTTCTGACCCAGCGAGTCCAGAAGTCGACTGTCTGCGCTTCATTACAGAAAACCCAGACCCTGCAGCCCATGATTTTCTCGCCCTAGCGGTGAGAAAGCGTTTCGGGATTTCGAAAGCCAGCATAGACTTCCTAGAGGAATATAAGTGCAAATCGACTAGAAGGCAATATGAGTCATCTTGGAGAAAATGGGTGGCCTTTGTAAAGGCAAAGAATCCGCAGGAGATCTCAACAGACTTCTGCTTATCTTTCTTCATCCACCTCCATGGCCAAGGGTTGGCAGCTAACACGATTTCAGTGTGTAAATCTGCTTTGATGAGACCCATTTTATTTGCCTTCCAGATCGACCTAGGTAACGAGATCTTTAATAAAGTTCCGAAAGCCTGCGCTAGGCTCAGACCTTCAGCACCTCCAAAGCCCATCTCATGGTCTTTAGACAAAGTTCTTCATTTCGCCTCCCTGTTGAGCAATGAAGAATGTGCGTTAAAGGATTTGACGCAAAAAGTTATTTTCCTATTTGCACTCGCGTCCAGGGCCAGGGTTAGTGAGATCGTAGCCCTCTCGAGAGAGGCAGGTCGTGTTCAGTTCCTGGATGGGGGGGGGAGCTGAACCTGTTTCCGGATCCTACGTTTCTCGCCAAGAATGAGTTACCCACCAACAGGTGGGGTCCCTGGAGAATCTGCCCTCTGAAAGAAGATGCATCTCTATGTCCAGTAGAATGCCTAAAGGTCTATCTTCGTAGAACTTCAGACTTCAAGGGTGGTCAACTATTCAGGGGAGAAACATCAGGCTCAAATTTATCTCTGAATCAACTCAGAGCGAAAATCACATATTTTATTCGCAGAGCGGATCCTGACAGTACACCCGCAGGTCACGATCCGAGGAAAGTTGCCTCATCCCTAAATTTCTTTAATTGTATGGATTTTGAACATCTCCGTTCATACACGGGCTGGAAGTCTTCCAGGGTGTTCTTTCGCCACTATGCGAAGCAAGTAGAGGAACTTAAGAGATCTGTGGTAGCAGTGGGTCGTGTAGTTAACCCTACTGTTTAACTCTGCGAGGAACAGTGGTCTTAATTGGGACGATTAAGTCCAGGGTGAGTGTGTAGGTACATACTGTACTACAAACTAAATGAGGGCACCAAGTGCCCATATAGACTGTTCCTTCTTTCAAAGGTGAACCTAGCATAAGTTCAGACATGTGTGCCAAGCGTTTCTAACGCTAATGTGATTGATTTGTAATACGGACTTTTTATGACTTGATACCTTGGTATCTTATTAAAGTGGTGTTTAATGGTTTTTCTTTCAGATAAACAAGTTCTGTTTACTATCATACTTATGCTTAAAGTTTTGGGTTATCCTCTTTTATATAAATATATATATTTGTTGTTAACCTGTCTGTTTATTATCTGTCAATAAACTTGTTCTTGAGAACCTTGCGTCTCTTTCACCTGTGTCAATTTATTGGTATAATTGAGCATTTTAATTCTATGTATCTTATCTGGGATAATTCTGATAGAATTGTTCTGTTATGCAAGCTATGTTGCATTGGTTTATGTAAGTCCCCTAATGGGAGGACTCCGTCCCATAAAGGGACGAGGGCGGTTTTATTAGTTTCTTCCTATGAGGATATAAACCTTTGTCCAAATACAAGTATTGTGCGGATTACTGGTCAATATATTGACGCAGTGGTTCTATACAAACTATGCTTTACTTAATATAGGGCGAGACCACTATATTAGCTTGCTTGGTATTCATACATAGATATATGTACTCTTCGAGACTTTCCAGAGTCTAGTAGGACTCTTCCCTGTAGGGGGCAGGAAGCTCTAACATAGTTTATAGTTAGTTGAAAAGATGTATAACGGTAACATCTTAGGTCTCTAGGTCTAGTCGACCGGGAATAAATACCTCCGGGGAGTACGGCACGTTCTGAGAATCCACAGATACAGTAATGCTCTGGTACACTTCCATCAGGACGACATGGCTTGAGCCCAAAAAACGGATTTTGAGCGAAGCGAAAAATCTATTTTTGGGTGAGATAGCCATGTCGTCCTGATGGACCCGCCCTTGCCTTTCTAAGAAAGGGCTGTAGGACCCCTCCCTACATACAGTATCTGTAGCACCTCGTGTACGCTACAAGGAATACAGATGGCGCCAGGATTGGCGCCAGGCACGCATACGAATCGGGGGATAGGGAAGCCTTGGGAGCGGCTCCCCTTTTTCTTTCCCGAATTCGTATCTCGTCAATCACCTCCTACGAGACGAAATCTCTGTTCAGGTCGTAGATTGCCATGTGACGTGTCTAGAATACGTCCTCTGATATGTCGCGATATCCCTTTCACGAGGGATACTCGCTCCAGGAGTTAGAATTCTGGTACCTTAAGGTAAATTCTCTGGGAATATCGCCGTAGTTGTAATATACCCTAGGAAGCTACCCTATAGGAACTTCCATCAGGACGACATGGCTATCTCACCCAAAAATAGATTTTTCGCTTCGCTCAATATCCGTTATATATATATATATATATATATATATATATATATATATATATATATATATATATATATATATATATATATATACGGATATCCACACTGTAGAACTTGCAACCCTAGAGGCGCGGGTATAGTACGGTGGTATTTATACCCGCCAGGGGACGCTTAAGACTCGTACTCCGGAATTGCATCACCTGCATTACACGCAGGTCCTTAGTGCATGCTTAGTAGTTAGTACTCTTCCTGCATGTGCCGTACGCCATAATTTTCCCACGCATTCATCTCACGACATTTGCGAACCGTGCGGCACCCGTGCGTCACACGTACTTAACCCTTACTGAACACTCAACACACTCACTACCAATTACATCGCAGGAGTTCAAGGCTACGACTGAAAAATTCCCAGACACGTACGACTAAAAAATTCGCACGGGGAGTTGTTCCCAACGCCTAAAAGAGGCAAATGGTGAAATACCACCAATGAAGTACTGGGTTGCTATTAAATATTGAAGATGGAAGAGCTAAGTCTCAATGTTGCAAGAGTGCAGAGGGTTCGTCTCAGTTTGAGAAGATGAATGAAAGCGGCTGCTGGGCATGTCAGGATGGCACTTAAGAGGCTCATAGTCCCAAGGATTCGTGGGTCTAAAAGTTAAATATGTTGTATGGTGGTGCTAGCGGGATTAATTAGCTGGTCAGAGTTTCCTACGTATGTCTGGACGAAGGAATTGTATTGTAAAGAGCATGAGATAAATATTTGTTCTATTGTTTAAATGTAAAGATCATACATCCAAAATGAATTATAGTAGCAAAACCTCATTTAGAGTATATACCTGTGAAAGTATAAATTAGGACTTGGATTGATTAAAGAAAAGACGAGATAGGGAGATGGGAAAAGTGAGTATGATTCCAGGTAAGGAAAAGTGTATATGGATCGTGTAATTGTTATGAATCATCATATGAAACACAAAAACTGGGTGAAGAAAAAGACATTATGGGGCATACGGCGGCCTTTAAAAATCACTTGAGACAATTGATAAGTGAGCGATTAACGAGGACGGGGAACATTTATGGTCATGAATATACGGTGTAGAAAACTATAATATGAATTTATTTCTCTTCTGATAGAAGATAATGATGTTAGAATGAATGAACAGAAGAGTGATTGGTTTATTGCAAAAGCGAGTAAGAGTTTATATCTTAATTAAGCACATTACTGATCAGTTTACTATGTATATGCAAGAAGCGAATGATATTGTGGAAGAGAGAGAGAGAGAGAGAGAGAGAGAGAGAGAGAGAGAGAGAGAGAGAGAGAGAGAGAGAGATCATAAATAAATATACTTAGGATAGAGAAGATAGTGAGAATATATATATATATATATATACATATATATATATATATATATATATATATATATATATATATACATACATATATATATATGTATATATATATATATATATATATATATATATATATATATATATACATATACATACATATATATATATATATATATATATATATATATATATATATATACATACATATATATATGTATATATATATATATATATATACATACATATATATATATATATATATATATATATATATATATATATATATATATATATGTGTGTGTGTGTGTGTGTGTGTGTGTGTGTGTGAGAAAAAGAGAGTTTTTAGGTATATCTGATCATCATGCGGTTGAAATCAGAGGAGAAGAGGAATAAACTATGGCCAAGTGGTTCAAAACACAGAAAAGAGGTAAAAGCGATTAAGTAGCGATTAAGGTGTCAAAGAATAAATAAAGAGAAAAAGATTGCCAGTATAAAAACAGAAAGAATGTCAACAAAAGTTTCGTGGTATCAAAAGGTGTCATTGCATGTAATTAAATACAAAGAGAAAAGCCAATGATCCAATGTATCACAGAATTAGATATATCTGTGGAAAGATTTTTCCATATTGGAATACACTGCTGGATCAACAGTGTTGAATGTAGAGGATAGAAGACGAGGAGAATTGAATGATGCGAGATTCAAACAGATTAGTTTTAGACTGAGAATGCCGGTTGAAATAAATGCCGAGGACATAAGAAAAGCATTCAGGAGGCAAAGGAAGGAAATGCTTTGAGTTATGTGGTTGAAATGAGTTGTTTTAGAATTGGGGTGATCATGTAGTTGCTTACAAAGTATTGTAAAGTATGTTTGCCTGAGGAAAAGGTCCCAAAGCAATTGGTGTTAGGTATAATTGTTTTGTTGTGTGCATGACAACAGTAATTGTTGTTATTCATATACCAGGGAAGGTGAATGCTCGGGTTATGTTTGTAAAAATAAGAAAGGGAACGGGTAGACTAACAAGGAACTTAATAGATAGGAAGAGTATATATGGATGAGCCTCTTGTCATAAAGCTATTACAAGGGAAGCTGAAATGTAAAGGAAAAAAGGGCTAAGCACCATTTATAGGTCAGGAAGCAACTTAATATAGCAAGGCAATGTAGAGGGTATTAGAAAGGCATGGTGCAGGTGATAAGTGATTAAAGGCAATTATGATGGAAGTGAAATATGTGGTATGGAAGGGTGTATTACGCCTCCATGTCTGATGTGGTAAAAAGATTTGTATAGGTGGAAGAATAGAAAAGTTTATTTAGAAGTAGTTTAGTCAGGTGGAAAGAAGGAATTAATGAAGAGAATGTACTATTCCGAAATAGTAGTAGGTAGGATACATGGAAGGCTGAGAAAGGATTGTATACAGTAGAAAGTGGTAAAAGAGTTGGATAGGAAGAGCTTTGATATCAAAGAAGTGTAAAAATGCATTCATGATAAGTGTGAATTGATCTGTGTGTATGGTGGTCTGATGCTCTGCTGATAATCTAGTTGTGTGAGTGTATTAATAGACCAGTTTTATGGAAGTTTTCCATCACAAGGGTTTCATCCACAATTCAGTAGTTGAGAGATGTATATGACAGTAACATGTGATGCTCTTATCTGAAGCCACCAATTTTCTCACATGACCAATTGTGATTTTTCTTTTCACCTTTTGCTAGCATTTTCATCACTTCTGCATATCTCCTCATATCTTATTTTGAAACCAAATATACCACGGAAACAGTAAATCTCAGTTGCTTCCATCTACTGTACACTTCCCTTTCATGAACGAGAGGTTGTTCAACAAACCCTTTCATACATTCTCGCTTTGCCTTCCACAGACAACTCAGGTATTCTGCCACTTTTTTGCACACATCCTACTACCTATCTTACTTTTCCTGCTTTTCTCATATTACCCTCATTAGTTATATATAGTCAAAGGTACTGATATCAATCAACCACTTCCATACTTACAGCATCCATATTAATGTTCATTAATCCCACTTCCTTGTTTTCATTTACTCTCGTTATGTTGGCTTACTCTTGCTCTCAACATCCTCTTTCAGACACCATTACCCAGCTTCTACGGTTTCTCCTCACTGTCCTCAGTAGAGAACAGTTTGAAGAGCAGTCATAATAATACTATATTCTGTTCACAACTCATTTTATTTTACTCCACAACTTCACAGCTACGTCCCACCTTTTCTCTAACTTCTTGCAGCACTTCAGCCACAAAGATGACGACCAGTCATGAAGACAGCACATCTTTGTCTTAGACCAAACCAAACCTGCCATTTTTCTGAGTACATACTCTAAAATTCACTTCGCTACATCATGAAGACTTACTGTAATTGCTTTCTGCCATCTATTGTCCATACCATGCATCCTCAACATACACCTCCTTAACTTTCTGTTGATTATAGAATAAGTATTTTATTGGTACATGTATACCACAGACAGCGTTTTTCCTTACCATCCAAAACCTTTTTGGCCACGTCATTTTGTCCAAAGCCTTTATGGCCATGAGTTTTTTTGGTACAGCGTCTGTTTGGCCGATGATTTCCTTGTCCAGTACCTTTTTGTCTAATTTTTTTTCTGCTTTTCTCAGCGAATTTGTTTGATTTTTATGCATTAATTAAAAGTTAGTGAATAGAAAAAAGCAAAAGGATATTTTTCAGTATTCATTGCGGACATATTAAAAAAACTCTTAAAAATATATAAATATTTCGAAAGAGTTAAGGTTGCGAGCAACAGCCTTTGAAAATTACTTTTTTTTATGGGATTCATAATATGCAACGAATGCCTGTAAGCATTTATTAATTTGGATTAATTTTTTTTATTATGTATCTTCTAAACGAATGTGAATTGTCTTGGTTTGGATGAAGCAAGTTTCTTTCTCCAAGCGTTTTATCAGCCGCCAAATATCAGGATGAATGCAGCCTATAGAAAACTTTAATGGAGAATGGTATCCTTCTACGGTTATTTGCTCTTGGAAAGTTATCGACAACACTGGCGTTGCTATTCCATAATTCCATTGTTTTATTCTTTATGATGCATTTCACTTTCAGATATAATGTAACGCACACTATTTGACATACTTTGACCTGCCTCGTCCTTCATTTCAGCTGCAGCCATTCTTGTTACTAACGCCGCTTCTGCTGGGTGTTTGTGGTCAGTCGCCTGACACATACACAACTCCTAGAATATCTTCTTCCATCACTGCATGAATATACGCAGACCACAAATTTCTATGTTTACAACGCCAATAATCTTTTTCCAATTTTAATTGTGTGAATAAAAATCACACACATAATTGTTTTCGTAAAGTACCTTCCAAAAAGTTTTCCTTTCGTTGATGTTATAAATCCTGTCACTGTGTTGGAATTCGATTTCGGGTAAATTCACCTAATTTTCTAGAACAAAGAATGTTATAAAACATAACCTACCTACCGAGAAATCACTGGATTACCGAAAGACCAAACTACCGAAGTTCTAATTACAGTAATGGGCTAAATGGACCAAAAATCATGAACTTCTTTATTTCAAATATAGTAATAGACTAAATGGAAAAAATAAAATAATTGATATTGAACTAAAAGATAGTGAACCAAAAAGTCATTGGATAAAGAGACGTTGGACGAAGTGACGTCGAACGAAAAGGCAAACAACCTCTCTGTCACCTGTCATATTTTCTCATTTTAAATCCTACTCTGCACATTTACTTGTATTGTATATTAAGTTACATTATGTCCCAGTTATTCTTACGGTCACTTTCATGCCATACTTTTATGCAACAAAGTAATTATTCTTCATTCCATGGGACCTCTCTTGCTTTAGGGTACAATCAGATATACTATTCCATCTCTGTCCTTATTTCTTTTCTTCACTGGGCGATTTTCTCTACTTTTCCAACCAAGGTTGTAGTTTAGCTGGTAATGATAATAATGATAATAATGGAAGTCCTGATTATACGCTCAAACAAATGATCACTACCATACTGCAGCATCTCACATGTAATCCTGTTCATTACTGGTATTCTTCCATTCTTCACTTCTTGAATCTCATTTTTATATATAGCTCAATTTTAAAAATTTGACAAACTCTTAAACTCCGAGGAACTCTAATATTTAGTAGTGACAATTTCAGTAACTGCTAATGAAAATTTTCGAGAGTTTTAATTGTGGTTAAAATATAACTACAGTATTGCTATCTTGTAGAAGGTAGGGGGTTGTTCATATGAACAGACCTGATTATGTTAATAACAAATAATGATACTCTTTCAGATTACACGAAATTCTTGAGATGGAGAATAGGCTTAAGACAGTATTTGTAATACCACTTACATCTATATATTTGTATCAGATTCTAAAGGAGGTTATGAGTATTGTATTGCTAAATTAATATAAAGTAGGCAATCATTTAGGACGGAATGAATCCTAGATTGCTACTCTTAGCTATAGAATTTATAAATTTGTGATCTGATTTTATAGTCCTAACTTTGAATAATTTTATTATCTCTAATGGTTCTCAGTTTGTAAAAAAAGATTAAATTGTA
>NC_090729.1:81631570-81661570 GCF_036898095.1 Palaemon carinicauda
TTTTACAATACATATATATATATATATATATATATATATATATATATATATATATATATATATATATATGTATACATACATACATGCATATGTATATGTATATATAGATATAGTATATATATATATATATATACATTTGTATATATATACATGCATATATATATATACATATATATATATATATATATATATATATATATATATATATATATATATATTCTTCAAAAGGGGCAATATACGATATAAAAGAAACTAAATTAGGTCACCGTATTTCGACCACTTTACAATGATCTGCATATATATATATATATATATATATATATATATATATATATTTCTATATAGATATATATATATATATATATATATACATATATTTATATATAAATATATATATATATATATATATATATATATATATATATATATTTATCCATATTGACTCATTAGGGGTAATTTGAATGAATCACTATCAATTGTGTCACGTGGCAAGCCGGGAAGTCGGGGAAAACTCGCTGGTAAGAGACTGATGTCTCGCCAGGTAAATCCTCAACTACAGATTATCAGTTAGGTTCCAACTTCTTTTATGGCCTCTCATAGCCTGGTTGGAAGCGACCTGGCCTTTCATTAGAAGGGGTTAGCGTTCGATCCCAAGTATGAGGTAGAATTTTATTTCTATTTGAGCACGATGTTGTGTTGATACTTATCCATATATATATATATATATATATATATATATATATATATATACATATATATATATATATATATATATATATATATATATATATATATATATATATATATATATATCTTAGTGTTATTCCCATCGTTATTCTTTCCATAGCTATTTGAGTTGTTACTAACTAATGTTATATGGCTTTAGTAAGGCTCAAAGTTTCCGACGCATGAGTTAATACTGATAGGACAATCTGATTAGATACTTTTTTTTTAAAAGAAAGTGGCATTTCACTTTCTATAATCTCATCTTGCTTACCAAAAGCTCTCCATCTCGTGCTTCTTCTTTTAATTTCAGTTTCGTGTCCTGGCCCTTGTGGAAACAGTGTTTGTACTCAGTATGGATATTCTTTAACAATCTCTAGAAGTTCATCCATGACCTTTATTTCATGTTTTCTACATTTTCATAGAACATTTTCGTAGCTGTACTCATATTCAGTTTGAATCCTACATTTTTGCTTTCTATTATATATATGTATATATACATATATATTACGGTCATTTTGCAAAGTTGGTAATTTTACAAAATGGCCAGCCATTATAAAAAAGACTAAATTCGTGGTCACATTGTAAAATGACATGAATATCTCGACATCTTGCAAAAGGAACAATATTTTGGTAAATTCACTAAATCATCAGTATGATCTTTGGTGAGTTTACAATATGTCCTAAGAGCGCGTAGTTACATGGAAAATTAAAGGAAAGGATGGGAGGTATTGAACATAGGATAGAATAAGTTTATTCATTTTTAGATAACACATTTCAAATACTTCAAAACTTGAAAACTTTTAGCAGGTAGCTAGTTCATATAAGCAGTATTTATTCTAATGTTGTTACTGTTCTTGTAATATTTAATTTTTCCTGGTTTCCTTTCCTCATTGGGCTATTTTCCCTGTTGTGGCCCCGGGCCTTATAGCATCCTGTTTCTCCAACTAGGGTCGTAGCTTAGCAAGTAATAATAATAATAATAATAATAATAATAATAATAATAATAATAATAATAATAAAGGGTAAATGTAACCTTTATCAGCCGAAACTTAAGGTTTAATAACCGAAACCTAGCTAATAAATGTATTATCAGAAAATTGAATGGTTTACGGCAGTGACTGATATTTAGAGAATACTGAAATGTCCGTGTTTAGAGAATGGGTAGATAAACTATCAATTGGATGGCTGTGTCATATCGTCAGGGACCCTCCGCAGCAAAGCTGAATAAACATAAAACTTTCTATAAAATCCAGGAATAAAACGCAAGAAAATTCAATATACCATAAAAAATATATGTTCTAAATTTTTGATTAATCACTAGAACCTATTATTTGGTTATTTAGCGAATTATAATTCATATTGCCTTAAAAATAAATATAAAGAAAAAAGAAATTCGCCTTTATCTACTCGGAAACCTTATTCGATAAAAAATACAATGACAGCAAAGGTTACAAACAAATAAATCAGTCGCTTTTTAAGGACAATGAATGAGGCACATCATCAAAGGTTCATTAATTAATCTCTTCTATAAAATAAAGAACAAGTATCTGGCTATATATATATATATATATATATATATATATATATATATATATATATATATATATATATTTATATATATATGTATATATATATAAATATATGTATATATATATATATATATATATATATATATATATATATATATATATATATATATATGTGTGTATATGCATGTATATATATATATATATATACATACATCTAAATATATATATATATATATATATATATATATATATATATATATATATATATATATACATATATATATATGTATACATATATATGTGTATATACATATATATATATATATATATATACATATATATATATAAATATATATATATATATATATATATATATATATATATACAGTATATATATTTATGTTACGGTTATTTTGTGAAATTCCTTTTCATAGATGATGTTGTAAAAGAGCGGAGTGTGAAGTAAGCCTGCGGGAAGTAGCCATTGCTAAAACTTAATAGTTTTAAATGTATTTGAAATGTGTATTTTCTAAGAATGCATACACTTATTTTATTTCATGTTTATTATCTTCTATCATTTCCTCGTCTTTTTCCATCTGGTTATTTACTGTTTGGAAATTATATATATATATATATATATATATATATATATATATGTATATATATCATATATATTATATATATATATATACATATATATATATATGTATATATATATATATATATATATATATATATATACGTATATATATATATATATACGAATATATATATATATATATATATATATATATATATATATATATATATATATATATATATATATAAGGGAATACTAAGCACTTATGCATCTTTGTAGTACGAATAATATGTAGTGACGAACAATGGTAAAAAAAAGAGAATAAAAAAAGACGATTTTTGAAGATAAATATGTCATCAACTGGTAACTGCAGGAACACATAAAATAGTTGTCTAATTTCCATGATGACATATTATATGAATTAGGGGTTTAGACTATAAAATCGTTTATTTTAAACAGCCAGGAGTTCATGTTTAAACTACTACCACTTAGCAAGCAAGCACTACCACTGTTTGACTTGATAAGACAAGGTAGTGATGTTTGTTTTGACAATATCCTAGCTTGGATGGACCTACGGCTTTCTGCTTTTCCAGTCCAAATATACAGAGGAAGAATTTGTTATTTGTTCAGTTCTTACAGAGTATTGATAATGTTTCTTTTGCATTTCTATTAATTTTCATTTATTGCAAGGAATTATAGGTTTATAATGGGAACCAATAATGTTATGGGAAGAATTTTAGATTAACAAACTCTTCACACTAAAATAACAAAAGATAACATTTGTATTGAGAATTTTGGTTTCGCTACATAGGATATATATTTTGACATTCGATCTTTGCAAGAGAATCTGTAAGAATTTTTGCAGAAGCTGAAAATCTTTGAGTCACCTGTATAATTGAATATTGAATTTCCTTGACATTACAGATTTCACATATTGAATAGACGGTTTTCCTAAAATTCCATTAATTGTGCCTCTTTATTTTAATCATCAATGAAATGTTAAATGACCAGATCTTCTCTCTCTCACTCTCTCTCACTCATATATATATGTATATATATACATATATATATATATAAATATATATATATATATATATATATATATATATATATATATATAAATATATATATATATATATATATATATATATATATATATATATATATATATATATATATATATATATAAAGGGCTCTACGAATTTTCATTCTGCATTTATTTGATGTTAATATAAACTCTATTCATGATATTGCCTTGAAACCCAGGGTGTTCAATGCTGTTCCATAAAAAGAAAATCGAGGAAACATTATAATTGGTAAAGCAAATTTTTTTAATGACTCTGAAGCTTGATGATTTCATCCGTGTTGAATTAAGAATTGGATGAACAGAAATTTTACATCCAATATTTCTGACTACATAATATGAGATTCTTTGAAGATACTATTCAAGCCAATACAATGGATAGATACAGTAGACTGAATAACCATCCGAAATTCAATTGCATCAGCCTCAATACTTTATAAGATCTGGCCAATATTAAATACTTTATTTGGATATTGGACAGGTTTTGACTATCTTACAAAATTAAAAGAAGCAAAGGCCGTGAATAAAAGGAATATCATTTAAATGTGGAATCTTTTAACCAACGCTCACCTTTTGCTCATAAGAATGAAATTTCCGGCACATATGTCTATGTCTAATGTGATATGTAGACGATACCCTGATATTCTACCGAAGTAATACGAAAATGTGAAAAACTGCCAGGGCAAGAGACGAAGGCTTTTCTGGACAAAGTCTTTCTGAGATCGTTTTTTTCTGAATGAATTCCAAACTTTTTAGGATTTAAGATGTATAAAAATAACCTCATCTATAAACTAGCCTGCGATATACTTCTACAATTTCTTCTAAAGAATGAAATATGAGAGCTTTGCTATAGAGCAATGAACTGAAACTACTTGGAAGTACCGAGAACTTCTTTTGTCACTTTGAATGATGATTCACCTTTCTAGGTCTAAGTTTCCTAAAAAATCTATTTCATTATACCCTGAACATTTACATTATCAACTGAAACAATAAACAATATTATATTATTATTATTATTATTATTATTATTATTATTATTATTATTATTATTAGCTAGGCTAGAACCCTAATTGGAAAAGTAGGATGCTATAAGCCCAAGGGCTCCAATAGGGAAAATAGATCAATGAGAAAAGGAAATAAGAAAACAGTGTGCCCGAGTGTACACTCAAGCAAGAGAACTCTAACCGGACAATGGAAGACCATACAGAGGTAATGGCACTACCCAAGACCAGAGAACGATGGTTTGATTTTGGAGTTTCTTTCACCTAGAAGAGCTGTTTATCATAGCTAAAGAGTCTCTCGTATTCTTACTAAGTAGAAAGTAACCAATGAACAATCATAGTGCAGTAGTTAACCCCTTGAGTGATTTTCTTTTCTTGTTTTCCGTTATCTTGGCGTTGTGAGGTGTATGTGAAAAGAATATGCCAGACTATTTATGAAATGTTATCAAAATGATATACATAAGGCAATTTAGGGTATTAGAAATAGAGATCAATTTAAAACAAAGAAAATTTACAAAGCGCAGTTTGATTCGTGATCGGTTTTTCACTGTCTATACTGAACATACTTCCAAAAGTGCAAAAAACAACAGTATCTCCTTTTCTTAGAGCTTCTGCCTTCAAGGCCCTTTTATACAAACGAACACAATTCCTCATCAGTTTTATGCCATCTTTGACCAAAAATCAACATACATTAAAGCGTTTGTTTGAATTCAAGAATAACATTAGTTTCTCAGAAATACACAGAGATGCAGTTATAGTAAGTTTCGAATTTGTCTCCCTTTATACAAATGTTACCATACAAGAAACTGGATTCCTGAACTGCTCCCTGGAATTTAAATCAAAGGTAAATATTTTTTTTTTTTCTGTCAAAATTCCCTGATAATCTGGGGCTGAAATAAGTTGATTATCTATAGTAAGAATATCCTTAGCTAACTTTGCATTACTGTCGATACGCCTGAAAAAATTAAGGAAACAAATGTTTAGCCCAATGCTAAATATATTGTTCATTGGGCCTGTCTGTAAATTTGGCTTGAATCTTGAGGATTCCATGCTTATCAGGATGACTGCTGAATTTTCCGTATTTCGGACCCTTAAAAATCTTTAGCACATACTTATGAACAGAAATCAGATTAGACAAAGTACATCACCTATCCAATAAGATTAAATGTTTCAACTCCTCTTTACTGGCTGTACAAGAAGTAACTTAGCTGAGTTTGGAAAGGTCAGAACTACGGCCTGATAGGATTAAAGACAACGTGACCTACCAACCTCATCAGCTAAACTGAAATTAACTTGATTAGAATTCTCAAAGACCACATCAGTTGCCTCTGGTCCGTGGCTACGATGCAAGTTTATGGTGTTCCTCAGGAATATGGGACAGAGAATAAATTTTATTCGGCAATAGTTTTGTATGAAATTGTTCAAGTTATACGATCAGCTGGATTTTAAATACCAGAAACACTTATAAATTGAATAGGATGTATTTTATACAACCCACATGGATGTTCTTTAAAAAGGAAAAAATACAATTGTTAATTATTCATCTTATACATGTTATAATAAAATAGATTATTCCAACCTAGGGGTACCACAATGTTAAATAAATGCAACCTTGATATTTACGGCATCAGCACATGAGATTCCAATAGAATCCTTCCATATATCTATCAACACAAAGTAAAGGCCTAAGACCCATAAAAGTATAATCTTGTCTGATAATTTTTCATTCACAAAAAGCTTCTTAGTAAATTAAAACTATCAGACAACAACCCTAGACTTTTCCTTACTGAGCATCTGAATGTTATCATGGTATTTCACCTCCTTCATCAAACTCACTCGGTAAAGCGACATGGAAAGCTACCTCATGGAATAAGGTATCACCTGGCAGTTAATAATGCCCCATGACACTTTTGATAGTAGATTTCTATGAGAACATAAATATTCTTGCTAAGTTCCGTCTCATCAAAGCAACCAGATGGAAAGAACTCTCAATCCCGTAGGTCAGAGCATCACAACAAAAGCCATAATACTTTCGCTATCAGTTAAGAAATACAATTCACTGTGTTTGTTACAGAGAGAATAGATATCCTTAAGGAACACCAAGGACAAGCATTGCATTATCATCACGCCTTTCTTGATAAAACCATTCAAGATTTCATTAAAGCAGGGTCTGACAACTACTTGTTGCCTATGCAAGAAAGAGCCTCACTACAGGGACACAAAGTTGCAAATCTGATGAAGGGAGATATGCAGTAGTATTTCTGGTCATAGATAATGCAGAAAGACAACACTACCCCCCCCCCCCCTCCCCCTTAGCCGGGGAGCAAAATTTTTCTTCCCAAACAGGTTTGCAGATTGGGGCGGGGCTTCGTGCGCAGAAAACAGATTTAAAGGGTAACTCCTTTATTACGGCTGCGTTAAGATTTGATGGGTAACTAGCTCATTAAAGTTATGATCAGTAACTGCGTTCCTAAAGAGGTGAAATGTTTATAGATATCTTAATAATAATAATAATAATAATAATAATAATAATAATAATAATAATAATAATAATAATGATTATTATTACACACACACACACACACACACACACATATATATATATATATATATATATATATATATATATATATATATATATATATATATATATATATCATGATTTGCTTATGAATACTAAATATTACTGAAATAACTTAATTTTCAAAACTTTCTTTCCAGTTCTTACCAGTTTCATAGTTCGATTCGTGCAAGTAGCCTACAACCTTTCCACAAAAAATCATCAGCATTACTTTTATATCTATCCTTCATTGTTGCACCTGTTTAAGCGTGTTGAAGAACATGGGTTTTATATATATATATATATATATATATATATATATATATATATATATATATATATATATGTATATACATATATATATGTATATATATATATATATATATATATATATATATATATATATATATATATATATTTGCGTGTGTGTGAGCATGTTTGCGCAGACGTGTATGCTTTTTCAGAGTTTTGTCGAGCTAATTTTTTTTTCTAGAATTTTCCTTTATTTATTATAGGATAAGCTATATCCAATTTAATTGTTTTGCATTCATTTTACAATTTTTTCTAGAATTTTGGTAGTTTTTAGTTGTGTACATATTTGTTCAGATTAAGCATTGTCTAATTTTTGGTAGATCCATTTTGTTTTGGTCAATTCACTGCTCCTGATGATGGGAATGTAAAGAATGCTCGAAAAGTTAACTGTCTTTATCCTAACTACGATTCATCCCATCTTGAATTCCATAACGTTTTCTGCTTAGACAATTTTATTTTTTACACACAGTTAAGTTTATTAGAAACAGAAATTAGCTAATTTCACCTTGTTTGTAAAATGTGAAATAAGAAATGTCTAATTTAGATTCAAATAGAAATTAGGTTGAAATTTCGTATGCATCCAATACAAATATCACTGCCACCATTTGCGGTAAAAAATCTCATTAGAAAAAACTTTAATAAAACATGCCCTTCGCCCTAAAACCAACGCAGCACCGAGAGGTTGAAGGCCACAGACTGCACCTATTTTCCCTTTAAACCTTTCCATTAGATAAACCACACAGTGGTTTCTAAACTTTTTTGGTCGTTACCATTTTTTTCATGGATGATCCTTATCGATGGTCCCCCATCCATAACTCATGATTGCAGACACTGATGCAGCCCTATACTTATTAGGTTCATATTAAAACAAACTTAGTAATATCTGTAATTTTAATAATACAATTTTTTTAACGATTAATGAAATTTCAATTATGTCTTTATAGGATCAAATATTATTATCAAATAGACTAAGGATTTTAATGATAGTTTCCATAAATAGAAAGCAATCATAAACAGCAATTTTTGAAAAACCTCTTTCAACAAAATGAAAAAGATAAATAAATTCAATGGATTTAAAAATTGTTACTCCTACAAAATCGTGTCTGATCTGACAAATCTTATAATTTCATAATTCTGAAATGAAATTATATGAAAGGGAATCATAATTAACTGTCAGAACGATGACCTTCAGTATCCACACACCCAACTGCTCCCTCCAGCTGCTTTTAAATGTTCATGCACAGGTTCATGCTCCCTTACCTGAATGCCCCTTCCACTCATCGTGATGGGTGAAGTTGTAGATTATCAACCAGATTCTTTGTTTCACTAAATGCGCACCGTATGTCATGTCTCACATCAAGTCGGTTACGATATTTTGTTTTGATTAGTTGAGAGAATACAGCCTCACACGAATAAGTGGATAAAGATGGCCCAAGGCAGCGAAAAGCTAAGTTACATAAGTTTGGATATGAAACTGCCATTGGTAACCAAAATATTGTGAGTGACTCTTGTTCACACTTCATCTTCGCTCCCGAATCTTCTTGAATTCCCAATAGCTCAGTTTGGCCATCATCATTGTCATCAGAAATGCACGTCATTGGAGCAGTGAAAGGAAACCTTATTAGCTGAGAGGTTTGGCTTTGGATATCAGGAAAGTACCTTTCAAATTTCCCTTCCAAGCCTCAGGTTGTGTGTGGCAGCAGCATAATCCTTTGCTATTTCTGATACTGTTTCCACCAATGCCAAGTTCCCCATTCCAACTTTTCCCCTCCAATTCTCCATTTTACGAATAAAAGCTTGGATTTGGCTTACAAAACTGTCTTTATAATGGTATTTAGAATATCCTGTAATTCTGAAGTTATTTTTTTTATGCAAGAGCGGATCATGCAGTGAAGATGAATAGCATTTAGTGCAATTTGTGTAACATTTGTAACAAAACCTGACTGAGAACCTAACATGGCTAGATCCCCATCAGGGCATATCCTACAGAGATTTCTCCAGCAAGACCTTAAGCTTCAAAAAATTCTATAAGTTTCTGCATTACATCTTCACCTTTTGTAGATTGCTCAGGAGGTTCACAAAACAGGAATTCCTTGGCAATAGAACTTTCTGCGAGGTGGAAATTAACCATCCCTTGCTGATAGCAAAGATTTAAGAACACAGGTTATCATACACAATCCATAGCTTAGAAAGTCTTATCATTTTGCTGAGTGAAAATTGCATATTACCTCGATACATTATAATGTTTTGTTTTATATCTAGCAACCGTAATTATATATAAATCCATAATAAGAACAATAACAAATTACTCGTGTGTCTAGCAGCAAAGCATTGCAGAAACATGAATTGACTTATAAGTTCCCTCAACCTCATGGCTGAATAATCATGCATATACAAAATTGTAATGAATAATATTCTAAAAAATGTAGGTTACCATACCAGATTTAGAGACATAGGTATCAGGAAATCTGTATATCCTGCAAGATAATTTGTGGATATCTATCACAGAAATGTATTACATTTACGTAGAAAAAATATTTATGCTATACATCATCGAAATGAGCCACTCGCAAATTCCTTCTTAACTGTTCTTTCTTAGCAAGTGACTTTTGCCATAAACAGCCTTATAAGAAAATATTTATCAGAGAACTGCAACTGGCTTCCTCACTTCATATTTAGCTCAATCATATATAGAAATTTAACAGCCTTTTTTTGATGAGCATTTAGCGGACAATATCAGATTAAAACATTCGCAGTTTTCCAATGAAACACAGCAGTAATTTGGAGCTCCTTTTATAGCCAAATCCGTATCCTGCCTGAATCAGTGAGTGATCCATGACTTTAATCGAGCAATGACTTGCGATGAAAAAGGCCTGTTCCTTCTGATATCTGTGATTCCCAAGCAATTTCTTTTATTTATGGTTCATATTCTATCTCACAATACTTTGTTAGATGTTCCCCTCTCGCTTACTTGAGCTCCAGTGTCACAGTGATAAAATACTTTAAAAAATCTCACATCACCATCTTTCTCTCCAGCCAGCTTGCGAAATCTTTCATTAATCCAGTAATTTCGAAATATATATCCGTTTGCACCTTTTCATCATTATACTCTATAACAGTGGATAGGAGACAATGAAGAAAAGAGGCTTGCTGCGATGGTAATGTTAAAACACTACCAGAAAGCTTGTAAAGATTGACGTCTTGCCATTTTTGTGCGTTTAATGTAAATCTAAAAAGGTAAAGTCAGATGGGACAGGGTAGTTTAAGCAAGTGTCAGGTGAAACTGACGTCATATGCCAACCTTATCAAGCCCCTCCCTATGGAAGGTGCGAAGTATCATATATATCCTTGAAGAGAGACAATTTGGCTAAGGTATGAATGACTTTCATCAGTTTATTATTGAGGGATATTTATTTCCTTCACCGCAGAATAGAATTTTTTTTCTTTTATGTAGGCAAAAATAAGTCACGTCATTTTGACGACATATTTTTATTTTTTCAAACATACTGCAACAAAATGAAACAATTATGATTTAGAATGATAGGAAAATGTGTATCATAGCATATAACTACGCACAGACTCACAAAGGCAAACTCCAGGCTCACACCATGTGGATGATTTCATGAATTCATCTGACTTCCCTATAATAACCAGGCAATGGTAGGATATATATCTAATATCAGGATATTGGGAAATTTTGTACTCTCATATCGGTATTATTATTATTATTATTATTATTATTATTATTATTATTATTATTATTATTAGAAGAAGAAGCTAAGCTATAACCCTACCTGGAAAAGCAAGATGATATAAGCCCAAGGGCTCCAACAGGGAAAAATAGCTAAGTGAGGGAAGGAAACAAGGAAATAAACTAGACGAGAAGTAATAAATAATCAAGGTAAAATATTTTATGAAAAGTAACAACAATAAATGATATCTTTCATATATAAACTATAAAAACATAAATAAAGCAAGAGGAAGAGAAATAAGATAGAAGAACGTTCCCAAATGTACCCTCAAGCAAGAGAACTCTAATTCAAGACAGTGGAAGGCCATGGTACAGAGGCTATGGCAATACCCAAGACTAGAGAACAATGTTTTGATTTTGGAGTGTTTGTCTCCTAGGATAGCTGCTTCCCATAAAGAAAGAGCCTCTCCTACCCTTACCAAGAGATAAGTAGCCAATGAAAAATTACATTCCAGTAGTTAACTCCATGAGCGAAGAAGAATTGTTTGGTAATCTCACTGTTGTCAGGTGTACGAGGACAGAGGAGAATATAGAAAGAGTAGGCCAAACTATTCGGTGTATGTGAAAGCAAAGAGAAAATGAGCCGTAAACAGAGAGAGAAATCCAGTGTGGTACTGTCTGGCCAGTCAAAGGACCCAATAACTCTCTAGCAGTAGCGTCTCAAAAGATTGTAATTTTTATTATTATAGCATTCGTTACATATTATGATTCTCAATGCATCGTTATACCTTAAACTGTAAACATCAATATAATCTGACCAAATTGAACTTGCTAATTTCCATACAAACACAAGCCTATGTAAATTAAAACAGTGAAATCTTTCAGAAATATTTCCAATGTCTTGGACAGCTTTTATTCTCAAATGAAGATTTTGCCATTAAACTCCTGGGCTCATATTGGCTGTTGTCAAATGCCCAAAAAGAATCAATGTCTAAATACGTTGAAACTAAGTTCTAACTGGCCATTTCCAAATCAAAAGTTTAAAATTCTTAGCAAAGCAAGGTAATGCACTCTATTAACAGGACAAAATAAAGATTTATTAAATAGCCTTTCC
The DNA here is from genome assembly GCF_036898095.1 of Palaemon carinicauda. Lineage (NCBI taxonomy): Eukaryota > Metazoa > Arthropoda > Malacostraca > Decapoda > Palaemonidae > Palaemon > Palaemon carinicauda. The sequence goes on from NC_090729.1 coordinate 81,644,168, forward strand.
AATTTCCCCTTTCCAAGAAAACCCAAATGTTTTTGTCTCAAGTCTGCCTAGCGGAACTTAGTATCTTCATCCCTATAGATATAAAACTAACCTTGAATGATTCTCTAGTAGTCAAAAGCGTGTTTCATCTTTCAAAAGTGTTTTGTTTTCACCGCCAATGCATTTACTGCACTTCCCTATTCATAGAAGCTGCTTTGCTCTAGGTTTCCTGTACCTTAAGGCCCTGTCCCACATAACTATGAAACACAAATGAATCAATGATGCCAGTTTTGCTGAGTTCCCGCTGTCTGCAAGCATTCGCAGCAAAAATGCAAATATGAACCGTATGAATTATGTATGTATTAAGAATATGTGCCTGGTGTATTACCAACAAAAGTGGAAAGCATTGCGGAAGTCGTCCGGGGGTGTAAAATGCCGTTTTATCAAGCCGATTGTATTGTGAGTATTGCAGGTAAAAACGGTTTCATTGTGGAAAAATAGCGTATTTTTTTGCATGTGCATTGCAAAAGCAGATCGGACGCATTGCAAACAAAGTGAACGAATAGCAAATGCTTTGCAGAAGCATAGAGAGGATGTATCTCGGAGATGCGGATGCACTGAGCATGTGCGACATTTGGGTTTCGGAGGTAAATAGTAATAATAATTTTAAGAGTAATAATGATTTTAATAAAAATAACAATTATAATGATTTTAATAATAATAATATTTTCAATAAGTTTAATATGAATAATCTTAATAATAATAATAATAATAATAATAATAATAATAATCATCATCATCATCATCAAAATAATGATAATAATAATAAAAATAATAATAATAATAATAATATTAATAATAATGATAATCATCATCATCATCATCAAAATAATAATAATAATAATAATAATAATAATAATAACTATAGTAATAATAATAATAATAATAAAAATGATAATAATAATAATAATAATAATAATAATAATAATAATAATAATGATAATAATAATAATAAAAATTATAGTACTAATACTAAAAATAATAATATTAATAATAATAATAATAATAATAATTTGGATAATAATAATAATAATAATAATAATAATAATGATAATAATAATAATGATTTTAATACTAATAATATTTTTAATAAGTTTAATATGAATAATCTTAATAAAAATGAAAATTATAATAATTCTAATAATAATAGTTTTAAAAAAATTTATAATAATAATAATAATAATAATAATAATAATAATAATTTCAGTAATAATGATAATCTTATTAATTTTAATTATAAAAATATGGACTTTAATAATAATAATTCTAATAATAGTAATAATTTGGATAATTTTGAAAATGATAAACATTATTTTTAATTGTAATGTTGTTGGGTGAAAGCAGCAATCAGACAGCATTTTTGAGAGTCCATGGTATATAGGTGTATACTCTTCTAGAGCCATATGACAATTGACGTGAGTCAGCTCTGGCTCACTTTACATACAATTTTGGGTTATCTATATTCAATCGCTATTGGTTCGCAAATTATATGGTATGTATTTGGAATGCATTCTTATAATTCGTAGTATAGATGTACTGGGTACACTATACATTCGGTATACATTCACGATACATACGCTCCCGTTCCACTACCAACAAGCAATTGCCCGTCAGTTGCTAATAAAGGCTGAACACAGCAAATAACAGTGTATATATTGCATATGGATTGTTTATGTATTGCATATGTATTGCGAATGTATTATGAATCCCCAGCCGCAACCAAAATTTTGTGCAGTTCAAAAATCTGGGAGCAGAAGAAACACCCAGTGCGGATGCATTGGAAACATGTGCGGAGGTTGGGCAATTGCTTTCAGCATGAATCATGAATACTGAGCATTTTTGGCTAATGCCTACTAGTTTCGTGCATAATTCAGTACCAATTCACCAGCAAGACCTATGGGACTGAACCTTTAGGCTTCTTTCACACTATGTGTTTTATCTGCACACAAAGTGGTCTCCGCACCATGACAGTGGACGAAAGCCGCCGACATTGCGGTCGCCGCTCGTAAAATATATCAGAAACACATTTACTGATTTTATCACAAGTGAAGAGGAAGGTTTTGGTTGGTAATATTCCAAAATATGTGATAAATTAAGTAAATTCTAGTAATAAGTGTTTTTATAACTAGATGTGTAGTAACTATACAGTTTCTTAAATATATTTGCAAAAAATGGTTTGCCGTGATTAGTTTACTAAGATTGTAAATAGAAAAGTGAATAGACTTAAAAAACGTATTCTTTTTGTGTATCATCCAGTCTCAAAATTCTTCCTTAATTCTCAGCAAAATTCTTTCTAAGACGATGTAACAGAACTCTGACATTTGTATTATTCCAGACTTGCCCCATAATACTGGTTTAATTTCTACTAAAGAAATAAGTAATTCAATATCAGTATTTTGTTCCATGTCCGTGTGTTTATTATTCACATCCATGAAAAGCCCTGCGAGGCCTATTACTGCTCGCCGAACAAGAAGTGGCAAAAAACCGTATGGTGTGATAACTCTTATTGAATATGATAGCCAACTGTCCCCACCAGTGGAGAGGATCCTCGCCAAGCGAGTGGGGCACCGCTCATGCAAGGCAATGGACACCTTGAGGGCAGAATTGCTTCCTCTCAAGCAGTCTGGTCTTTTTCTTAATGATTTTTAACTTGTTCCCTAAAAATTGGTGATAAGGTTGCTTCTGTACTGCTAATGCTTGAGTTCATGTAAATTTATTACGCTTCATTATTAGATTTGGAAGTATATATAAACTAACTATACTGTATGCTAACTGACAAATTTCAATGAATTATGTTATCCTGTAACTGCTTTCAGTTTACTGTATGTCCACGGTATATTTCAACATCTCGACTCTGATAGCAACACCTTCCGAAATTCCATTAACGTAAAGCCCCTCATAAGAGCAGCATTTACATACATTTGTTGTATATCATTCTACTTTACCAAGTGCTATATAGATGGTTTCAGCTTTCCAACAAATTCTGAGTTATTATGGTTGGAGGTGTGAAAGAAAAACTTTGTGGTCTGAATGATTGCCAGAATATGAAGGATACTTGCTAACTGCATGAACTTTTTGAAGTCCTCTTATGCTACCAGTAATTACAGCCAAAACAATGAATTCTAATTCTTTTTGAACATATTCTACAACATTAAGTTATATTTTTTGAAAAAAAAAGTGATTGATCATTTTGCTAACTATCACTGCTAAATATATTAGCTGATAATTTCAGACCCAGAATCTTTTGACACAATTGATGGGATGAGTCCTTTCTATTAAACTGTAAAATTACCTTTCTGCACATTGTAATTTCGGCTGCGTTCCCACCGAGTGATTTGATTATATTCAATTCTTAGAGAATTCTATAGATTCATGATTCGTTTTGATGTGACATGTTACTACCTATGGTACTGTTCACACCAAGCAAATCGAATCAATTCAAATCACGGTGATTCAAGGAGATTCATAATTAGTGATGCGTGAGAGTCCATTTTTCATCTAGCCGATTACACATATGGTTTAACCCTAAAAAATTGCTAGAAAAGGTTTTTCAGCTGTTTGTGGATTTAGGTGATGTGTAGAATGACATACTAAAAGTCTTCCAAAATACAAGTAGTCAATGCTGTGAAATTCAACATGGCTGCCAATGCATAAAAATGTATGATTAACTTCTTTAGTATTTACTCTACGGTGATAGATAAGATGTTTAAACGTAGGCTTTCTGAGTCAAAGAATACAATAAAAACAGCCAAATTTCCTTTTAATCATCATGTAATGAAATACAAGATGGTATCCAATAATATCCACTGATATGCAGATATATCCTAAAATAACCGTATAATACAAAATATCAATATATACAAAACATACAATAACTTAACAATACATCACCTGTGAAACTAGTGTTTTTGGCTGCTACCAAAGTCTTAAAAGTTCAAACTTAATAATATAATAATCTTATTCTCTATTAAGGGCATACACATTTAATTAGCAGTGTTAATACATAGACTCTAATTGATATTCCTCATCTTCCTCTTCACTGAATTTGACATGATTGTATGGATTATCACAATTATCTAATTGGTATTGTCCACAGACAGGTGTACATGGTAATCCATACACCCTACAACTACACCGTGATGATTGGCAGGCATATTTGCAGTTACAATGTATTAACTTTAACAGAGTGTCTGGCGCTGCATTCATATCTGACATTAGTAACTTAGTGTCCTCTGTCTTCCAATCCAAGTTCAGCACATCCATGTCATTCTGTTTCCTAATCCTCACCATTATCTAGTAATAAACTTTGAGAAAATGAAATTTGGTGGAAGATTCTGTTGGGGGTAGATGTTTTAGTGCTACAAAAGATTTTGAGGACACTTTACTTGGACAGGGTATTATGGTGCAAACATGTTAGTGACTCTGCAACCTTCCCATTAAATAATACAACCATTGCCTGGGCTTCAGTGTGTTCAATTACTTTTTGTTCTTGGTTTGGAGAGAGGAGTTGATCAGCACAAGATTCCAACACAGAATTACCTTTGAATAACTTTTGAAAAAGCATGGATGAAACGTAGTTGAGAGCTTAGTTTATTTCTTAGGACTGACGTAAGACTGTTGATGATGTACACTGTTGTAGCGGTTGATTTATCCAATTTGAAATAAAGGTCCCTGCTCCCTTTCTGTGCATAATGAAGGAGTAGAGTAAAGAGGTCTGTGCCATTTCCAATCAACATAGTGGTATGAAATTGTGTTGTTTCAACTGCAGCCTTAGTCATATCTACGTCAGCATCACCAGGTGAGTTGATGACAACACATCCTCTTTTCCTAAGTTTACCATTGATCAGATCAGTTAAGGCCTGCTTGTTGATATCCCTCAAAAAAACTCTTCCTTCCTGCCAGAGAATAGTCTCTTTTGTAACACTAACAACAGGGTGAACCTCATTTATAGCCATCAAAAACTACTGTTGCCATCCCATATTTTTGAATGGTGAAATCTGCATATGACTCAACAATTGTGCCATAGCTGTCTCACTTCTTCCAGGGTACTCGATGTAATAAGGACCCTCTCAAGGACATAGTGCTCTGTCTGAGGAACTGATTGGGGTGGATATATTAGTGTGCTACTGTTATTAACACACATTGAGTATGTGTTGTTTGAGATGTTGAGTCTTGAAATAAAGTCAAGCATGTTAACTTTAAAATGGTTTATTCTCTAAAAACAACAGTGTTAACATCTCCATCACAGGAGTATAGCTGGTTTGGTCGGATGACCAATTCAGGTGAAGTATAGATAAGAACTGCCTAAAATATCGATATCACAGATATCGTATATTTAGTTATCTCAGCATTTAAACACAATATGTAAACTTTACATTAGTCTAGGAAGACACCTGCATCCGGTGGCGACACAATCTTTCACACGGTATGCATTTGTGTTTATGCTTCATAAAAATGTTACATTGCTGAGAGATGCAAAATGCATCCTGTTATGATTTTGTCTGACTACAGCAAATCTCACGCTAGCTTCTTCTTCCACAATGACATATTACGTCATGTGTTTTAAACATGTAATAACTAACTATTACATCAGCTCGGCCAGCTATCTCAATTTTTTTTTTTTTAAATTTAACAACACGCCAAAATATGTTTACTAGGAGTGTGACTGGATATATGTATCATTCTTTGTTTAACTTTAGCCATAAGCAAATGAGGACGAATGTTCAAATAGGCATATTATAAAAAAATAATAACAATAATGCATATGAAAAGATATTACCAAAGCAAAGAAAAATTTACATGATAAATACAGATCATATATGGTACATTGCTAGCAAATGATTATATGGTACCAAAAAAATTACTGATATACATATGATTCGGTAACTTGTTAAAGAATAATTGTTACCTTTGTCAGAAACATAGATTAACACAATACGGTAATTAATAAATATATTTGTTACCTTGATAAAGATTAAATTTTAGTGCACAAACACGAATTCCTGGTACGTACAAGTACCACGTTTTCGTACATATATATATATATATACACACATATATATATATATATATATATATATATATATATATATATATATATATTTATATATAGGGCTTATATATTTTATTAGATGCCCATAGATTCTGTTTTTTTTTCTTTTCTCTTTTCTTTTAACATTCCGGCTTATATATTTTATTAGATGCCGAGAGAAAAAAAATGATTTATTTTCTAAATGTTTTTTAAATGTATTTTTAAAAATGCAAATGTTCTATAGTCTCTTCAATTACATATTACTAGCGTACTAACTGCTTTTCGTACACACGCTATTCCCAGATAATTTAACTCCTTTTAGCGAATGAAGTGGCCACTTTCAAACGGCTTTAAATTGAATTAAATAAGGAGTTTTGTCTGGACATGGCAAAATGTTCTGTTTTAGCTGCAAACTGTTCCTTAACCTACGCCAAACAAGGATGTTAACGGCGATAAATATCATCTCCGTCACAACTGTTCCTCCTAGTAGTATGGGGTGAAGAAATTCTTTATAAGTCGGTGACAGGTGGTCCATCTCGGTCAATTTCATCAACCGCTTGGCTACCTGTTTGTTGTAAGGGAGAGGTAGTGATGGCATTGTAGTCGACCACGTGAAGTTCGCGAAGTAGGCTCGTTCTCTGATGATGGTCTTGATCCCGGTCACCATGGAATTAGGGGAAGTCCTGACACAGCCATCTGCTGCAACGAAGATTTTGGAATAGGACGTGGATCCGTCCGGGCATGATACATTGAAGCCGTCCTTGTCGTATCGTATCCACGAGCCGTTGTTCAGTCTGCAATTGAACTCATTATTGTCAAAGGGATAAAGCTTATCCAGACAATTTTCACTTGTATGGGAGAGAGCACCGTCTAGCACTATACCTAACTCGCAAGAATCCATTAAGTTTTTATGGAATTCAAATGAGTCAGCTGTACATATTTTTCTATCCATTGCGTCTAAACAGTGAGTTAATTGATTTAAGTCTTTAATGACCTTATATGTTTCCTTGTCTGGGGAAATTAATACGTGTCCTCTCAAACTGGATATTACTGGATTTGAGTGATTCGTCATGAAAGTCGGAAATGGTGATATCCTGTAAGATTGCCAGGCATCAGAAGAATCAAAGGGAATTGTAATCATAATCTTGTTATTTTCAACGCTTACTGTAATTAGGCTGTAATAAAATTCTAACCTACGTGCGTCTAACAAAGGAATATAGCCTAGTTTCTCCCGTACGTTCTCCAGAACTAACTTTAAGCATTTTATAGTCAACAAATGGGGCGACAGTACACCTTTAGTTGCTAACGTGATAGCTTCTACATAATCTTTTGATTTCTCAATGAAATGTGCAATTCTGTTATGTATGTGATCTATTTTTGAATCATAATACGTTAACGTTGCAAACAAATCTTGTACTTCCATAATCTGACTGATATTACTTGAATGTTCATTTACTAAATCCATAATTTGATTGATTGAAGCTAACTGATTCCTTAGTTCTGACATAATCAATTCATCTTCATGAGTCAAGAACTCAATTTTCTTATTTTGATTACTAATCTTAAGACGATTGGAAATTCCTAAACCTAAACTTGCAATAGACCCAAAGATGTTTAGTGCAGCAAAAACAAACGGGTTGCGCCTCTCTTTATGTTCGTGTCCTACAGTCCACATCAAAAGGTCACGAGCCAAAGATTCTGTCTCGTAAGTCTTATTTTGCAAGTCATCAAATAGCATCTCTGCAACTTTTAGTGTCGATCTAAGCGAACTCTCTGTAGTCAAATGAAAATGTCTTCTATGCAACTCATCTAATGAGACAGCAAACCTTGAAATGGCGTTTTTTAAGCTAGTGACATCATTCTCTGGAAGAAAAATTGCTTGCATATGCACTTCTACAACTACGTTGCTTGATTTAATAAAAACGTCTTCTTGTCTTTCAACTATAGTGCCATATTTAAAATATATACTTTTAGTTTTAGAGCTCATCCAACACGAGAAAAATGTCTGAGCGAACAATATCACTCCCAACAACAAAAAATTCATCTTGGAAACCTGTAACGAGAAAAATATATGTAATTACTCCTGTATTAAGAAGAAAACTTTTAACATACAAATAAAAATCTTTCCCTCACTTCTTTCCCTCTCTTTTTTTTTTTTTTTAATTTCTTATGTGAGCCAATGGTACTATTCTCTCATCCGTGGGTTGGGATACGTTTTGAACTCTAAACCTATTGGCCGTTAATGTTTCCAAAATGTTAAATGGGCCTTCAAACTTAGGTGTTAGTTTATAATTGAGTCCTTTACGTACATTTACCTGTATGTATACATTATCACCCACGGTATATGTTTTAGTTGGCTTCGCCTTTTTATCATGATTCCTTTTCATTATGATTTGTGATTCTTCTAAATTCTTTCGAAGGATATCATATCGACTTTTGCTTGCATTTATACATTCTTTTAAAGGATTTGATAGATTAGTTGTAGGCGTTAATACATGGAAAGGCGTTCTAACTGGGGTACCATACAATGCTTCATGCGGTGACATTTTAATTGATATATGATATGAATGATTCAGAGTACTCAGTACCGCAGGTATTGCAATATCCCAGTTGGGGTCTGATCCCCCTAGTGTTACTCTTAATATATCTAAAACCTTCCTATTTGCTCTTTCCACTAGCCCATTCGACTCTGGGTGATATATCATGGTATTTATTTTCACACAATGAGGTAAGAAAGTGATTATTAAATTCTCCACCCAAGTCTGAGATTATCATGTGTGGAATTCCATGTTTACAAATGTAACACTCGTAAAACTTCCTAGCGCATTCAATCGCAGTTTTAGTTTTAAGCGCTATTAGTTCTGTATATCGAGTTAAAGCATCTACAATTACTAAGAGGTGCTTATTTCCTCTGTCTGACTCGTAAAATCCTGTTAACAAATCTAAATGTATTCTTTCAAAGGGTTGATTGGGCACGGGATAAGCCCCTAGGCTGACAGGTGTTTTCGTATGCCCTTTGTTTTCCTGACATGTGCGACAATTAGCTATGTGTTTTTTTATATCTGTAAGCATTGTATGTCAATAAAACAATGATTTGGCTTTCTGTGACATTAATGAGAACCCCGGGTGTCCATGTAATGGATTTGCATGCAACCAATTCAGGACAGTGGAAATAAGTGAGATTGGTACCACTACCTGGTCGTTAGTTACATGTGGTGTATTGCGGGTTTTCCTTGCCACGGTCCTACACAGAATATTATCTTTGATTATATAATTCTGCTGCTTATACTTTATATATCCCTTTTCCTTATGGTTGCCTTTCAAAGCATTTATAATTGTTTCTATTTTCTGATCTTTTCTTTGCTCAGTCTGTAATAATTCAGCGCTCCAGCCTAAATCTTCTTGTTCAGATATCGTTTTAACAATAGGCATGGATGTTGATATATCTATTAATTCAGCTAAAGGCTCCGTACAAGATGAGACGGGGTTGCGTGATAACGCATCCGCAATGATATTTGCTTTCCCAGGTAAATACCCGATTCTCGCGCCAAAGTCTTGAATGATCAAATGCCACCGAGTTCGTTTAGGGCTGTGGTTGAAGCCTTTAAAGAACTCGGTTAGTGGTTTATGGTCAGTAAGAACCTTAACCCTGGATAGGTACGCTCCTCGGACACCCCTTTAAGGGTATACTCGGACGCGAACGACCCCGACGCCAAAAAAAATTCTTGAAAAATCAGTTTTTGCAGTAACCTCCTTTTTTCTTTTGCCAAAAAAAAACTTCAATGAATGCGTAAAACAACTGTAAAGATAAATACTACTCATCTGCAGAAAAACTATTTATCATAAATATTTTAAAAAATTAAGTAGAAAAAAAAAGACCTGACATAAAAATTCATAAAAAAAACGTTTATACATATATACACAAATCCTTTTAGGAATTGATTCTTGAATGTTTAGGACACATCTTGATGTATTTTGGATGAAGTCAGACCCATGGAGGTGAAGATCTGAAATGAGAAAAAAAGGGTAACTTTTTTTGGCCAAAAAAATTTGTCCAAATTTCATGAATTTTTTTGGGTACCCAAATGAAATAGGAAGTGGCTAATGTTTTTAGGGAATAAACATATGTTATCCTAAAATAGAAATATGTAAAAAATTCTTCATTATTTTGTAAATTACATTTATATCAGGGGCCATATCTAAAGATAATTTTTTGAGTACTTAGAAATTTCGTGAAAAAATACATATATTTAATATATAATATGATATTTATGCAGGTAAAAATATACCAAAATATCACAAATTCTATAGGGAACAAGAATATATATAGATAGGGCAGCTTACGCTTCGGATATGTCCACAAAATGGCCGCCAACCACACTGACTCAGACTCCCTAATCTGCCACTTGAAATGTAGGAAGGGTATGTCAATTTCAAGGTGTTATTTACTAATCTAATTATTATTGGATATGCATAAAAATTGTATGGTTGGTTGCTGGATAATTGTCGATTATTTTACGACTATAAAATTAAAATTCTGACCCAAAAAAAATTTTTTGAAGGGAAATAAAATCGAAAAAAAAAAAAAATGTAAAACAATATAATATTTTAGCTAAAAAAAATTTGATGATATTCAATCAAAAAAAAAGTAAACAAAATTTTCCGACAAATAAACATCTAGAGGAATCATTACTCTGTGATAGTTCCTTAGTACGTAGTAATTTTGAAAGAATTGGGAAAAAACGAAAAAATGGCAATCACCGGATAATCGAACACATACCTATATATACGCCATATCTGGCTAAAAAAAAGATAGGCATGGGTAGCCAGATAATCTAGAAACACTTTCCAACACTATAAAAATATAAGTTTTGCGACACTACTTGCCAATTCCTTACGGTAACATGACTAAGCGAAAAAATGCAAAACAAATAAAAAGGGGCACTCGCGGAAAAATGGCTAACATTCTAATATACGGCATTTCAGAAAAAAAGAAAATCAGCCACGTGCTAGGCAAACCATCAAGGCACATTTTCCGACAAATAAACATCTAAATGAATCATTACTCTGTGATAGTTCCTTAGTACGTAGTAATTTTGAAAGAAATGGGAAAAAACGAAAAAAATGGCAATCACAGGAAAATCGAACACATACCTATATATACGCCATATCTGGCTAAAAAAAAAAGATAGGCATGGGTAGCCAGATCATCTAGAAACACTTTCCAACACTATAAAATTATAAGTTTTGCGACACTACTTGCCAATTCCTTACGGTAACATGACTAAGCAAAAAAATGCAAAACAAATAAAAAGGGGCACTCGTGGAAAAATGGCCATTCTAATATACGGCATTTCAGAAAAAAAAAAAATTTCAGCCACGTGCTAGGCAAACCATCAAGGCACATTTTCCGACAAATAAACATATAAATGAATCATTACTTTGTGATAGTTCCTTAGTACGTAGTAATTTTGAAAGAAATGGGAAAAAACGAAAAAATGGCAATCACAGGAAAATCGAACACATACTTATATATACGCCATATCTGGCTAAAAAAAAAATAGGCATGGGTAGCCAGATCATCTAGAAACACTTTCCAACACTATAAAAATATAAGTTTTGCGACACTACTTGCCAATTCCTTACGGTAACATGACTAAGCAAAAAAATGCAAAACAAATAAAAAGGGGCACTCGCGGAAAAATGCCCAACATTCTAATATACGGCATCTCAGATAAAAAAAAGACATGCACGTGTTAGCCCAACCATCAAGGCACACTTTCTAACACATAAACATAAAAAAAAAATCAATAATATACGGCAATTCCTTACTACGTAGTAAATTTTTACAAATATTGAAAAAAAAAACAGAAATTGGCAACCGCAGTTAAATACCCAATATACCAATAACTACGTCGTATCTGACAAAAACAAAATCATGCATGGGTAGCCAGATCATCTAGACACACTTTCCAACACTAAAAAAGCAAAAGTTTTACGACACTATTTCGCAATATCTTACGGAAAAATGACTTGGCAAAAAAATGAAAAAAAATGAAAAAGGGGTACTCGCGGTAAAATGCCCGACATTCTAATATACGGCATCTCAGATAAAAAAAAAGACATGCACGTGTTAGCCCAACCATCAAGGCACACTTTCTAACACATAAACATGAAAAAAAAATGAATAATATACGGCAATTCCTTACTACGTAGTAATTTTTACAAATATTGAAAAAAAACAGAAATTGGTAACCGCAGTTAAATACCCAATATACCAATAACTACGTCGTATCTGACAAAAACAAAGTCATGCATGGGTAGCCAGATCATCTAGACACACTTTCCAACACTAAACAAGCAAAAGTTTTACGACACTATTTGGCAATATCTTACGGAAAAATGACTTGGCAAAAAAATGAAAAAAAATTAAAAAGGGGCACTCGCGGTAAAATGGTCCTCGTGGTGATGAACGACATTTTAACTAAAAAAAAAATCATGCACATGGTAGCCAAACAATCCACCAAGACTTTCCACAACTGATAACCTATACAAGTTGCACCATTCTACGACAATTTCATAATACGTAATAACTTTGATAATTATGCAAACTACCTTAGAAGGGTAAACTCGGTCGCGCTCGACCCCGACGCGTCTCAGAAATCGGGGAAGGAGTACAGCTACAGCAATGCACATCTGGACACTACTAGAGCGTGTAGGGGAGACACCTCCTGCAGGTCGATCACCCACAAATTCAGTCACGGGGGTGAGTCACGTGAGAAAAACCTGTTTTTTTTTACGCTCGGGGTCGCGAACGACCCATCGTACCTATCCAGGGTTAATGGGATAACCGTATATTATGAACTTAAAATTGCACTAGTGAATTAACAATAGCTAGCCCTTCCTTGTCTATTACTGCATACTTACTTTCGGAAGTTCTCAGTTTTCGAGAATAAAAAGCTATCGAGAAAAATTGTTTATCATATTGCTGAAGCAATACCCCTCCTACTCCTAAGTCTGAGGCGTCTGTTGCAATGAAGAATTCCTTACCGAAGTCAGGAAATTTTAAGATAGGAGAACTACACAGTTCATCTTTCAAGGTATTAAACGCCTGTTGATGCTGCTCAGACCATATGAAATCTACGCCCTTCTTCGTAAGATCAGTTAAAGGAGCGGCTATTATTGAATAGTTGCGTATAAAACGCCTGTAATATCCACTACAACCAAGAAATTGCTGTATTCCCTTGACATTAGTAGGTATGGGAAAATTACGTATAGCCGACACCTTATCATGGACTACTTTAAGACCTTGGCTTGACACCATGAAACCCAAATATATCAATTCTGTTTTGAAAAATTCACACCTACTAATCTTTACCCTTAAGTTATGTTGTCTTAATCTCTGTAGTACTAGTTCTAACTTACGTAGATGTTCTTCTAAGGTGTTGGAAAAGATTACAAGATCGTCCATATAGGCATGCAATATATCCCCTAACAAGTCTCCAAACACTATGTTAATCATTCTTGTAAATGTTATGGGAGCACAACGTAAACCAAAAGGCATCCGTAAAAATTCATAATGTCACCTGGCTGTGCTGAAGGCTGTGTATGGGATACTATCTTCTTCTAATGATATCTGGTGAAAGCCTTTAAGTAAGTCCAAACTGGTAAAATATTTATTCTGACCTAACAAAGACAAAATATCGCCAGTACATGGCACTGGGAATCGATCAGGGATCGTCTCCTCGTTTAGACGACGGAAGTCTACGCAGATACGCCATGTTCGATCTTTTTTCGGTACAACTATCAATGGAAAATTATAAGGGCTGTTCGATTTCCTAATGACTCCTTCTTCTAGCATTTTACCTACTTCATCATTTATTTCATTCTGGAATTTCATAGGGAGTCTGTACGAGGGTACATAGCTAATTTTCTGCTTGTCCTTTAACCTTATTTGATGCTCGATCACATCTGTTTTTCCTAAGGATCCATCCGTAGTGGAAAAAACATCATGATTTTTAGTTAAAAGTCCAAAAATTTTCTGCTGAATTTCTCCGTCTTGAATGTCTTTATTGATTTTATTTTTAATAGATTGCAAAAGGGATTCATCCGCAACTGATTGAGCGTGATTGATTTCAGCAGCTGTAAGAATACGATGTTTATAAACTTCTACATCCAAGATATGTTGATTTTTGTGAATTACTAAAGTGTTATTTAAATGATTACAGACTTCAATATTACATTATTGATGTGAGCCTACTGTATAAATAGCTTGTGTGACAGACAATCCGTTAGTTTTCAAAGTGTCGGAAAGGATTAATATTTCAGATCCCGGTAATGCTTTCTTTATTTGCACTATTAAATTCGAAGGTACGTTTGGCTTGATAGATTGCGTGCAAGATGATATTACGGGTGAACGAGAATTCTGCTGGGTCGCGTATATTATTTCTTTATTAGTGAGACAAGTTATTGGTTCTTCAACGTACGTTACGGTTACATTTGTCGTCTCCTTTTTATCCAAAACTGATTTTAAGGTATTAGAAGACTTATAGAATTTTCCTTTGATATACACGCCGTGCTTGGCAGGGGCTAAGATAATGTTTTGATTTCCCATAGATGGGTATCCTATAATTACAGCTGGATACATATCAATGTTTTGTACAACAACAAATGTATCGGCAAACGTGCGTTTACCGACTTTGAATTGAACATGAGTTATGCCTATGACATTTGATTCATTATTTCCTATACCCGAGAGTCTCACTCCGGAATTTTCTATCGGAAAGTTCGAAAACAACAAATGATGTGTCCTCAAATCCATGATATTACGTGGACTACCAGAGTCAAAAAATAACGTAAAGGAATTGTGTTCTAAATTTACAGCATATAATGTTGGTCGTAACTCATTTTGGCTTATTATTGTATGAATTCGTTGCAAATCTACGGGAGCATGCACTGTTTTACTTAATTCGGCCGTGTGTTTCATAGGAAAATCTATTGCCTCACAATGATCTGATAAAACATTAAATTGATTATTCAATACTATTGATGTTGACATGAATGACCTTGACCCAACATCACTCTCTTCCCCACTGAAGTTAATTATGTGGTATTTGCTTTGCTCTGCACATTCTGAAAATTAGTCTGACCTTGCGAGGTCTGGTTTGACAACCCAGGCTCAGCGTTATTCGAAGAAGTGTTTGATTATTTCGGATTCTGAACTACATTGACGTTTGGCTGTTTCTTCTTGTTGTTAAAATGAGGATTTTTCTTTTTATTTCCATATGGAACTGACTGTGGAATTGACTGTGTATTTCTAGGATTCTGTTGTGTCTTACGCGAGTAGCACTGACTATATGAATGAGTCGAACTATTATGTATCGAACAGAATTTCGTTCTGCAGTCCGCGATCAAGTGACCTTGACGTTTGCAATTATAATACATCATTCCCGCAACTTGACTATTATTAACTACATTTACTTGTTGTGGCTTTGTTTCATTCTTTGCAAAAACTTGAGTTAACACGGGATCAAGGTCAGGACACTTTGACATGTGTTTCTTTATCTGTTTATATACATCCAATTCTGTACTTGCAGGCGTTAACTTTTTATCAAAACACCGCACTAAAGCTTCAGGCAACATAAGTGTCATGCAAGTTAAGTACATTAATCATAAGAAATCTTTCACGGAGATGTTATCTCCAGTAACCCAAGTGGAATTACCTAAAATATCTTGATATTCATTAAGCCTATCAGCTATGAGAGTTGCTCTCTCAATAACATTAAGCCGATTCATAGTGGCTTGATTAAGTGTATTTCTTAACGTTAATACTACATCCAAGGCTTCTTCACCCCCATAGACCGCGCGTAACCTAACTTTGAAATCATCCCAGGTAACTGCTTCTTGAAATGAAACACCTCTTAAATACGCACTCGCATCCCCCTTGGAAAACTCTATAAAACTTTTAGCTTCTTGTAATTGTACAAAAGGGTCTACGATTTGTTTGGCATTTAAATGGGCATCGACGGATGAAATCCATGACTCCACATTTTGATGCAAGAACCCATTAACCCGACCCTGAAAAGGAAGGATTGCAGACCTGGCATTTACAAGTGTCACAATCGGGAGAGGATTAATCTGTCCAGGGATGGGGCTCACAGGGGGTGTCATGACTACTGTATTTCTTTTTCTATCTCTTTGACCCCTTGCAATTCTATCAAAATATCTATATGAATACAGACGTCCACTGCGTAAATGCATAAGCACTGAATGATAAAGATTATAACAAAATTCCCCAAAACAATGCTACTAATCCCAAGACATTTCCCGAGAATTTCTGAAAGAAAACTGAACACAAAGATATTTCCCGAGAATTTCTGAAAGAAAACGGAATTAGCACAAAGAGAGAAAAAATTCTAGATGAGAATTCGGAGTTGAACACAGTTTCCTTTAATGAAAGGAAAATAAAAGATTAGCAAACCACTCACCCCGGTAATAATCAACTAACGACTCGTGATAACTACACTTCACTGCCCAAACTGAAATGAATAAGAAAATTGTACTTAGCTTTATATGGTTCTGTGTGATGTCGTCATATCCTCTCTCTCTCTCTTGATGTTTGGGTGAATGTTTCGGTCCGATTTCCTCTCTCTCTCTTGATGTTTGGGTGAATGTTTCGGTCCAATTTCCGTTGAATGTAGTGCTTCCTGGATATGTTTTGTAAGCGTTGAACGTCAGTCCTTGGGTTTCCTAGGATGTTGATTGAAGATCCAGTTCATCAGTTTGTATGTATAACATTCATTAAATGTTTTATTCTTCGATGGACTATGATACTTAGTCAAAATTGTAGATTCATTACTGTTGATTTCTTGAAGATCTTTCTCTGGTTTTTACAGCTTTATTGTTGATTTCTTGAAGATCTTCCTCTAATTCTTAGAGTCTTATTGTTGATTTCTTGAATATCTTTCTCTGATTCTTAGAGTTTTATCGCTGCCACCATTTATTATTGTGCTACTGTTATTAGCACACATTGAGTATGTGTTGTTTGAGATGTTGAGTCTTGAAATAAAGTCAAGCATGTTAACTTTAAAATGGTTTATTCTCTAAAAACAACAGTGTTAACATCTCCATCACAGGAGTATAGCTGGTTTGGTCGGATGACCAATTCAGGTGAAGTATAGATAAGAACAGCCTAAAATATCGATATCACAGATATCGTATATTTAGTTATCTCAGCATTTAAACACAATATGTAAGCTTTACATTAGTCTAGGAAGACACCTGCATCTGGTGGGGACACAATCTTTCACACGGTATGCATTTGTGTTTATGCT
>NC_090729.1:81666570-81701570 GCF_036898095.1 Palaemon carinicauda
TCTAGAAGAGAAACAAATTATGCGTTCTTAATGCGCCTTGTCATTTTCCATGGATGACCTAAAACTTGGTATCAATATCGGACTGACATTGAAAAACAGGTAGTGGGAAGGTGGATACCCCAAGAGGAAATTTAATTTTGGGAAAATATACTGCAAATGGAAAGTAAATGCATAAACTAACCGCAAGTGAGGGAATGAGATTTTGATATATATATATATATATATATATATATATATATATATATATATATATATATATATATATATATATATATATATATATTCACCAGAGTGTATACGATGTAATATTGCGAATGAAAAGAACGAGAAAATAACTGCCAACGTGAGCGACAGGTCAACTAACTACAGCTTTAGAAGGAGAAAGCCAGTGATTGCCGTGATGTCACAAAAACAGATATTACTGGGAGAATTTTGTTTGATATATCACCAGTAGCTGAAGAAGATCTGGATGTACTCATGACGGAATTCACAATTTTTCTTTTCAAGAAGTACACTATATTTTTCTAGCCTATCTTCCACACTTCTTTTCATAACGTAACCTGTCACCTACATGTATCTTTTCATCACTTTACTTCCACAGAAGAGTAATGTTTACTTAGTAATTCATTCATATATTGCGACCTTAGATTTTATAGAAATTCCTATTTTGCAATAATTTTGCTACCTGTTTTTCTTTTACCCTTCTTCTCTTTCATTTGACTAGGCCCAGATTTTGAAAATGTGAATGTATGAAACATTTTTTACCGAAAACAATTTGATAATTAATTTTGAAATAGTTGGCATACTAAATATGAATCTTTTGTATGCCACGCTAAATTTTTAGTCATTACGTAAAAAAAAAAAATTGGTTATTAAGTAAAATTACACATTTTCACAATTATAATAAAAAAATTCATATTTTTAGTGGCTATTCATATGAACTAGACTAGTATCAAATTACAATTATCAAACAAGTAATTGTGAGAGAAAGATTTGAAATAAATGAAGAATGTGAATAAAACGTGTATGAAAAATATCTCCATGTTCGTTTTACTGTCTAAACATACAGTTTTGACATGGAAACTGATCTTTCAGCGAATTCTCTTGAATGAGCGACCATTGTCTTACATATAAAAAGAGTGAAAAACATATTCCTAATAAAACTGTGAAATGGTTGTATGAAAATCCAAAGTAGTTTTTAGGTATCAAATGTCTCATAAAGCTTAACCACTTCCTCAGTTCCGATATGATCATTCATTATTATTAACATATTGTTACTCCACTCTCAAACAATAGTTTATATACATAAGTCTATAAGCACCACATACTATTAGTCCCTATATCTAAGTAATGTTCCAACGATCTTTGGTGGACAAGGGCCCATTCTGTTGTTGAAATGAATCGTTGAACTTTAATACGATATAATAGCTCAGGGTGGTCTAACCTCAGGTCCGCTGGCTAAATGTGGCCCGCCAGGGGATTTTTTGTGGCCCTCCAACACTGACCTGATTATGCAGTATGATTTAATGTGCCGAAATCTTACTGGACCTAAAATCATCCCTCTAAAAGGCTTAAAAAATTTAGATAATGAAATGAAATTAAAATCATACATTTCAGTACTCTCTCTCTCTCTCTCTCTCTCTCTCTCTCTCTCTCTCTCTCTCTCTCTCTCTCTCTCTCTCTCTCTCTCTCTGTCCATAACTTTTGACGGTAGAGAGAAGGAAAATAATAACAGTAACAAATATAAATGTAAGGAGATTTAATGACAACCCCGCCAATAGACCCATGATGGAGCCCCTGAAGTTTCGAATAGTTTTTAGCTTGCCTCTGTTTTGCAGTTAAGTACTATTGTTCGCAACGTCTTTTCATAATGTGTTAAAGTAAGAAAATAAAGCGCTCTAAAGTGAACGGAGCATATGATATGAAGTGGGAAGAAGAATGTTGTGTGGCAGGAAATTCTTTTTGTTGTTAAGAAGTATATCGTTTAAAGGCGTTATGAGGCTTTGCACAAAGAAATGTATGCTCAATTTGTTGGAATATCACGAAGTGATATATTGAATATCTTGAAGGACAAACTTCTACAGCAACAGTATGGGCTACATAACTCTTGAAACCACAAAAAGCTAGTCTTACTGCTTCATATGAAGTTACTCTGGTGCTTGTAAATAAAATCATTTAGAGATGGAGAATTAATGAAGCAGTGTGCAGTAAAATAGCACAATAGTTTGCTGAAGAAAAAGTACCTGGTAACAAAGAAATTGGAGAGTGTGTCATTATGTCGCCAAACAGTCGCAAGAGGAGGGACTAAACATAATCGGCCTGTTCTCATGGAACTTGAAAATGTAATGAAACATTGCAAGTACTTTTCACTTGATTTAGATGGCAGCACTGATGTGACACAAGCCAGTTATTCATATTGGCCGTCACCACTGACCAATATTTTGTGGTACACGAAAAACTTGTCAAGATGCAGTCATTGAATGATTATAGCAGAGGTTGTGATATATAAGTTTCCCTCAAATCCGTGGTCAATGAATACGGAGGGATTAAAAAAGTGTTTCTGCATTGTGACGGATGGGGCAAAAGTTATGGCAGGCAGTAATATGGGGTTAGTTGGTCTTTTAATGGAATATTGAGTGCATTGCATCACACTGCACTGCATTATTCCCCAATAGGGCTTATGAAGCAGAATGTTGCAGATGAGTGATGTCATGACATGTGATAAAAGTATTGTGAATTTAATCAGAAGCAGAAATAGTTCCTTAGGCAGAGAATATTTATATCATTCCTGGAAAAACCTAAACACAGATTACAGTGAGCTGCAACTATATTTAAGTGTTAGCGGGCTGAGAGCTGAAAAATACTCCGTTTCATTTCTTTAAGGGGAAGATATTCTACCATATCTACAAAATCAGCATATTAGTAATTCAGAATATCGCCAAATTCAGCTACACAACAAAGACATTCTTTGCCCCCAAACCATTCTTACAGAAGTAACTCCCCACCTGAATGTACTAAACATGGACGTACAAGGATAATTACAGAATTTTTCCTAGCTAGTAGGACATTTTAATCATTTTCGTAGAAAGCTGCAACTTTTCCGTGAGTTATTCAAGACACTTATTTGCTTGCCATGAATTATACAAAAATAATGGAACAGATTTCCCATCTTTTTTGGAAAACTTGAAGGAATATATTGTGAGTTTAAAACAAGATTTAGATACTTTGAGAAATAGAGGTCCAGACACCTTGTGTTCAATAATCCCATGGTAGCCTGTGTACTCCATCTTTTTTACCTGGTCATTTGACAATGTATAGTGTCTATGATTAAAAGCTATAACTGAATTAAAATAACTCAAGTTTATATATATATATATATATATATATATATATATATATATATATATATATATATATATATATATATATATATAGTGTTTGTGTGTGCGTGTGTGTATGTTTGTATGTATGTATGTATGTGTATGTATGTATTTATGTGTGTGTTTGTAGGTTTGCTTTGATTTTACAGTGTTTTGAAGTTAAACAAGAATAGAACTATGCCCGGTTCTATTTTGTTATTTACTTATGATTAAAAACTATTACTAAAGACTAATATCGGAGTTGTTTATATTGTTTTTATCTTTTTGTATATCATATGTACTTTAATTGTTATTTGAAGTTCAATTTGAATAGAACTATATAAGATTCTAATATCTAATCTTTAACTTATCTTTATTTTTTTTTTGTCTTGTTTCTGAACAAAAATATTCATATACAAGTAAGTATAGAGGAAAATCTTATGAAACGGTGTGTAAACTCTTCAAGTGCATCTACATACTTGGTAAAATATCACTTGATATAAGGAAATTGAGCCTCTTCCCTTGGGGGAGTGTGCTCCCCTTCAATTATTACACCATGAATTATAATTCTAATATCTATTTTCGTTTGTGGCCCGTCCCGTAAAGCATTTCGTGAAATGTGGCCCTTGCCCTGGAAAAGGTTGGACCACCCTGTAATAGCTAAACTAGACGAGAGTTCATCTCCCTATGACATTAGATATGAATCACTGACGTAAATATCTGAATTGACCATCGCCTAGGCACAAATTTTTCATACACACTTTGAAGTTGTTAATACAATTGCAGGCACCTGCTCTGCAAGAGCAACGCCCTGACGTAAATTCTGTCTTGCAACTACATGGGATAATTTCTTTATAAGACTTAGGGATTGGTGGTAGGGACATCAATTTAGGACGAAGCTGATCATCCTGAAGTTCCCAACCCAGACCAAAGTGAGAGGCAGCGTCTCCTGTGCTTTACCTTTACAGAACAATGTGATTCGACATTTGTCACAGGTTTGCGCTGCAGGAACATTGTAGATTTTACACATAAACAATTCTGCATCACTTAGTATATCTGTTGTAAATTCGCCTATGCCAAGACCTGTAATTGTTCCGCAAGAAACACTTTCCACGGCGTCTTCTTACTGTGATCAAAGAGGTATGGCACAGTATCACAACCCATTATTGAATGGAAAGGAAGAATGGCCTGAAGTACCTGTTCTTCAAACTGTAGTATGTGGCATACCTGGTGCCTCGGTATATACTTGGGTTTTTTAAATGTCCCAGCCTTTAGCCATAGTTGTTTGCATTTCCTCTTTGACAAATGCGTAATGAGAAGCATCAAGACGTCAGTGTGTTTAGCTGAAACTACAACTATCTCCATCTCTGTCTGAATGCAGTGCAGAGCAATTCTCGTGTCAGCTTCCTCATGTCTTGCATGTAGGAACTTGATACTAAGGCTGGGTTCTGAGGTATGAGCATTGTTTTCATTCTGGAATTCACCAGCAACAACTATTGTCTTTTCTGCTGGAGCATTTTCCAGCAATAATCCTCCAGATAGGACGAGACTTCTTTTATTTCCGATTTCAAGCACCAGTTTTTATAGCTGCTTCGTGACATCGATCCGGTCAAAGAGTTTACCTGAATTGGCAATATGATGCTTCAAGTGTAATTTGCGGTACGGTACACCTTTAGTCAACACATCAACTAGGATTGCTTTACTTTCTTTCCTAAAACTGCCGTCTGTCTTTGGAAGACTGATGGGTACCTTTATGAGCTCGTGTTGTAAGACTGCTTCGAGATCCACCTTTCTATCAGCTTGGTAAGCAGTGATGAGCCGTCTTCTGTAGCCAATTCCTGTCTGCCTTCAAGGTCTGTATTTTTTCTGTGGTTAGATTCTTCTTTACATCATACAGGGTTAAAAGGATCAACGGCTTTGACTTCAGTAATCGATCTCTTAGAGTCTGGGTATAGGTAATGAATCTATCTGTCACAAATACATTGAGCTGTCCCTGACCAAGCTTCTCGACATTGAGCAAGCAGTCCTGAATCTCGGGAGTTTTGACATCTTTCGTTGCAATGTTTAGCAAGCTGTTACTGTTTGGGTAATCGAATGAGAATACCTTGAATTGTTTCAGCACTTCAATTATATTTCTTTCATCACTATTGTCTTTTTACTTTCGTGCTGGAGGTGTCTTGTTGTGAGCTATCTGGTCATCATGTCCCAACATAAACATTTTGCTTGTTTGAGCTGCAATGTAGTCCCGCAGATTCTATGACAGAGGCCGTCAACTCAGTGCTGAGGTTGTCTTTGTGATACCTACAATGCCACCTTCTTTCTTTCCAATAGCATTCAACCACTCCGTTCTGTGGTCAGGATCAACTTGATTAGATTTCTGCGTGGATCGTTTCACCACAAAGTGACCTTTCTTGAACTCTTCTTCGACATATGATGGCAGTTGGTTCTACGAGTAGCCTATACGGGACTGAAATTCACAATATTCTATAACCTTCCTAATATGGAGATATCTGTTGGTTTTTTTTTATTAGAACATGCTTCACGTTTTCCTGTTATTTCATATACTTTCATTACTTTTTTAATTTTCATTGATATTGTTCAATTGTGTCAGTGTTAGTTGCCAATGTAAAATGGAACATTTATTATGGAGAATTCAAAATTTTGACGAACTTTGCCCTACTGACCTGGTTTTCTAACCTAATTACTGGGAATTGAGCCTGGTAGATAAAAGATTCATAATCAGCAAAAAAAAAAAAAAGCTGATTTAGAACATCTGTCTGCCAGCTTTTCCGAAAAAAATGATTAATAAACCTCAACTAAATACCTATTAGAAATCTGGGACGAGTCTACATTCTACTATCAGTTGTTTCATATACTTATAAATACTTCCACACTTAACATCTTCCATTGCACCTTCGCCCATATTAGTAATTATTGTTCAATTTCTTGTTTTGCTTATATTCTCATATTATCATTCCTGTTATCTATAAATCTTAACACAAGTTTCTGCACTTTCCTTTCAGTATTGCCAATGTATACTGTATCATTCGCAACCACATTTTCCTCACTATCCATTTATTAGTCACTTTTTAAAACTACAACTTTTTGTTTTTGCTGATTTTTTTTTTCTGTCTTCTCGCATCCCTTCATCCCTGTTAACGCAAATGGCAGTTACATGCCACACTGCTTTCTGACATCTGCTACAAATGGTAGTAGCCTCCTAGGTGGTGTTAACTGGATATAACTGACTTGGGTAGGAAATCACTCATCAATGGCCCTGAGGTCACGCTTTCAAAGTATGACGTGTTTTTAAAAAATATGGAATAAATGCCCTTTTGTCACTGAATGACATGAAATTTACCAAATGCACGAAACTATAACATATACAGCCTCTTTCATTGTTATCAATTGGGAAAAAAACAAAAATAAGGTCCATTCATTCTTTCATACATACATACATACATACATACATACACACACACACACACACACATATATATATATATATATATATATATATATATATATATATATATATATATATATATATATATATATATATATACATATATATATACTGTATATAATTTCTATAGAAAAATTGTACAAAGAACTTACAGAATGTTTAAGGATTAACACTAACGTAAATTTTATCGAGAAAGCTAATGGCACTATTTCCATTTTGATCAAGATTCACCTTGGGGGTCTATGGGCCCCATAATTACAGACACCCTAAAACTGTATTCCACGAAACCGAGTGAAATCAGGCAGTCTGGCACCGTAGTCTTCAACATGAAAAAATAATTATTCAACAATCGAGAAATCTATCTTCATTTTGATCAAGAACTACCTTGGGTGGGGGGGGGGGGGTCTACGGACCTCATGATTACAGGGGGGGGGGGGGGTCTACGGACCTCATGATTACAAACCGCGTAAAACTGCATTCAATGATATTGAACCAATTACAAGGAATTTCGACATAGAGATTGTATGAACATAGGAGATTAGTTGGGGCTATATTCATTTGGAAATTTGTCCTAAAAAAAAAGAGGTTCATTGGATATTGCCTTCCCCCACACAAAGTATACACTGATTTTCTATTCCATGTGATAAAATGTAAAAAAACACAGAATATTCAATGATTGCGTCTTATGTTATTTTTAATTCAGTTCCCTAATGCAAGCAGAATGGCAACTAGATGTGACGCAGAAGACGAAGAGCAGATAAATTTGAGAAGGAACACTAATACAAGTAGAATGGCAGCAAGAGGTAAAGCAGAAGATGAAGAGCAGAGGAATTTAAGAGAGACACCAATGAAAGCAGAATGTCAGCTAGACGTGAAGCAAAAGACGGAAAGCACATGAACTTAAGAAGGAACACTAATGCAACCAGAATGTTAGCTATAAGTGAAGCAGAAGACGAAGAGCAGATGAATGTAAGATGGAACACTAATGCAAACAGAATGGCAACTAGACGTGAAGCACAGGATGAAGACCAAATAAATTCTCCCCTTGAATATAATCAACAAAGAATAGCAGCTATAAGAAGTCATGAGTCGTGAAATCAAAGAATGACTCGACTTCAGGATAACCAACAGAGAATTATTGTCCTTCAAAACCAAGAAACATAGAAAGGAGCTGAGAATACTTGCTATATTGATAGAGTCATGCGTGCAGGAGCAAGATCACGTCCTTTTAATACTGTACATGGTCGTCCTGGTGACTTCACAGATAATCCAAGATACACCTATGAAACAAATTGGCTTAATGTCACAACAGTGTGATCACTGTAGTGCTCAAAAATGGAAGAATGAACTCCCTGGATTGCGTTGATATGGAGGGAAAGTTAGACTGTCTTTGTTAGTTGAATCTTCTGAATGGAATATCACACTATTCAAAACATTTTCTTGAAAACATGCTACTACACAATAATGCTTTCCAGATGACTTCATTTGGAGCAAAATTTGTGAATGAGCATTTATGCCCACATTCAAAATCCAAGGTTAAATATTCCCGTGCAACGCTGGGTAACCCTGCTAGTATATATATATATATATATATATATATATATATATATATATATATATATATATATATATGTATATATATATGTATGTATATATATAAATTTATTTATATATATATATATATATATATATATATATATATATATGTATATATACAGTATATATCTATATATATATATATATATATATATATATATATATATATATATATATATTTATATATATATATATATTTATATATATATATATATATATATATATATATATATATATACATGTATATATATATATATATATATATATATATATATATATATATATATATATATGCATACATATGTATATATACACACACACACACATATATATATATATATATATATATATATATATATATACATATATATGTATATATATATATATATATATATATATATATATATATATATATATATATATATATGAACATATATATGTATATATGATATATATATATTTATATATATATATATATATATATATATACATATATATATATATATATATATATATATATATATATGTATATATGTACACATACTAAAACACACATATACATATATACAAACATATATATATATATATATATATATATATATAAATATATATATATATATTTATATATATATATATATATATATATATATATATATATATATATATATATATATATATATAAACACACACATATATATATATATGTATATAAACATATATATATATATATATATATATATATATATATATATATATATATATCTATGTATACATATGTATGTATACATGTATATGTATATATATATATATATATATATATATATATATATATAAAATATGTATATATACACATACTAAAACGCACACATACATATATACATACATATATATATATGTATATATATATGTATATATATATATATATATAAATATATATGAATATATATTTATATATATACATATATATATATATATATATATATATATATGTATATATATGTATAGGTATATATATATATATAATATATATGTATATATATATATACATATATATATATATATATATATATATATATATATATGTGTGTGTATATATATATTTATATATATAAATATATATATATATATATATATATATATATATTTATATAAATATATATATATATATATATATATATATATATATATATATATATATATCTTTATTCCTGAAGGTGGTAAGAAGATTTCTTATATTCATTCAGTAGTCAGAAAAGTGAATACCCAGTCAATCAAAGGATGTATAATTTTTTTAATTGTCTTGAACTGTCACATTTCCTTCCTAAGTATACACTAAGTATGTCGTTACAAGGTAACAACGAATGTCTTTCAAGAGGTTTCATTAGGTGCAAATTTGTGCCCAGTAATCAGCGCTTTAGAGTAGGGATTAGGGAGAGTTATGAGCCACAAGAAAATATTGATGGTCGGCCTGGCTAGAATTATGGTTATCATTTCTTTCAGCGTGGGAGGAATGGCGACGAATAGAGCATCACGATGATCACGTATCTGTCAATGTTGGTATCCTGAATAATTTCTTGGAATTAAACATTAAATGATGGATAGAGACGTATCTATGATTTGTTTTGCAATGCTTGCACCTGTCTCTATGTAATGAATATCTTGAAAAACGAAGAACAGGTCGTGTCACTTGTAGGCACCATCCTGCAGGCAGTGCATCCGGATGATCTCGATATACCTGTATTTTATTTCCATATTGAAAATGATCCAGGATATGAATAAAGTTAAATTATAAAGAGTCTTGAATAAGACCTTGCGTTTGCCTTCTCTAAGCCTCATAAATGAAATTACATTTGAAGTGCGTCTGAGTAAAGCCGAGGAGTCACAGTGTGAGCTTTAACCCTGCATTAGAAAGTCTGATTATAATGTAGATAAATTCTATATGATATAAAATGACATAATTATAGGGCGTGTTGAAATATACATTTGGTGTACCTGAAAATATAGGTATGAGCAGATATAGGATAATTATGTAAGAATACAATTTACTCGTTGGGATTGAAACCCAAGATTTGAATTATTCCGGCAGTTCACAAAAAAAATACAAACTTTTCAAGTAAAAATATTTTGATATTTTGCTTAACATACGGCCTACATTTATATCAATACTTCTAATATGAAGTTAGAGTTTATCTCTGTTCGAAATTAAAGTTTGTTTGAACTTTAACTAATCCGCTCTTTGCTCCAATGGTATTTCCTATTTGGTCAAATACACTGTAGACAGGCTTTTAATACGTCAAAGTTTGCTATGTTAAAATGGTTTTACATCACACTAAAGTAATCTGCATTTTTGCTCCAATAGTATTCTTTATTTAGTCAAATAGGCCTTGGACAGGCTTATTATAGATCAAAGTTTACTTTATTTAAATGGTTTCACATGAAACTAATGTCCTCTGGTGTTTGGCTACTATAGACTTCTTTATTTGGTCAAATACGCCTTGGACAGGCTTATTATAGATCAAAGTTTGCTATATTTAAATGGTTTTACATCAAACTAAAGTCCCCTGCTTTTTGGCTCCTATGGTATTCTCTATATGGTCAAAAAACTTTGGATAGGCTTATTATAGATCAAAGTTTGTTATATTTAAATGATTTTGCATCAATCTAGTGTCCTCTGGTCTTTGGATCCTATGATATTCTCTATTTGGTCAAATACACTTTGGATAGGCTTATTATAGATCAAGGTTTGCTATATTAAAATGGGTTTACATCACACTAAAGTGTTCTGCACTTTAGCTGCAATGGTATTCTCTATCTGTTCAAATCCTCTATACGCTTTGGAGAGGCTTATTATTGATCAAAGTTTGCTATATTAAAATGGTTTTACATCAACCTAAAGTCATCTGCACTTTGGCTCCTATGATATTCTCTATTTGGTCAAATACACTTTAGATAGGCTTATTATAGATCAAAGTTTGCTATATTGAAATGTTTTTACATCAACTTTAAAGTCATCTGCACTTTTGCTCCTATGATATTCTCTATTTGGTTAAATACACTTTCGGCAGGCTTATTATAGATCAAAGTTTGCTATATTTAAATGGTTTTACATCAATCTAGAGTCCTCTGGTTTTTGGCTCCTATGATAATCTCTAATTGGTCAAATACACTTTGGACGCACTTATTATACATCAAAATTTGCTATATTGAAATGATTTTATATCAAAATATAGTCCTCTGTACTTTGGCTCCTATGATATTCTCTATTTGGTCAAATACACTTTGGATAGGCTTATTATAGATCAAAGTTTGCTATATTAAAATGTTTTTACATCAACCTAAAGTCATCAGCACTTAGGCTCCTATGATATTCTCTATTTGGTCAAATATACTTTGTTTGCTATATTAAAATGGGTTTATATTAACCTAAAATCATCTGCCCCTTGGATCCTATGATATTCTCTATTTGGTCAAATAGTTTTACATCAAACTAAAGTCATCTTCACTTTGACTCCTGTGATATTATGTATTTGGTCAAATACACTTTGGACAGGCTTATTATATATCATAATTTGCTATATTAAAATAGTTTTACATCAAATTTAAATCCTTTGCATTATGGCTCCTATGATATCTATTTGGTCAAATACACTTTGGACAGGCTAATTATTGATCAAAATTTGCTATATTAAAATGGGTTTACATCACACGTTACCTTGTTCTTAACTTTCCTATTCATGACAAGTATAACTGCTCTCTTCAAGTGATTAAGGTTTTATTGGTAAATATTTTGCATTTTATTACTTTTTGAATTTAACAGACAGTTGCTCATTTGGATTTTATCTTGACATTTTCCTGCATAATGCACAGCTTAGAATATAAATTTTCGAAGTCAACAGAGAATTTGACAATGTGATTGCTACATTTTTCAATAGAACACATATTACAAATATAATTGATCAAGCTTTGGAAAATTTTCTAAATTATTGAAGTGATTGTCAGGAAATTTGAGTATAAAGTTTTCAACACCTAACAATATGTATGTGTTTAGTGTCTCAAGTGTAATATAAACCGGAACGACCTCTAGATAGGTGTATCTGATTATTTCACACTCAAGTAGAGAGACTGTTCCAAAGGTAATCTATCTTTTGATAATCTTTAGGACTTAATAGGATTGATTCTATTCTCTTTTTGGAACATTAACTTTTCATAAAAAAGATCAGTGTTTTAGGAAGATCTTTAGTCATTTTATTTCTTTGTCGCTGCAAGTCTTGATTTGGAATGCTATTCTTAGGTTTGTCTGGAAATCATAAGAATAACAACCAAACAGACTAAACGATGTCAGAAAATATAGTGGCTTAAACAGTCAAAGGAAGGCTCATCCAATAGTGACCCTGACATTTTGGGTAAATCGCTCCAAGCGTTTTAGAGAACTCACCCAAAAAGTAACAGAGTTGGGGAGTATTAGAACATTAATTGATTCCTCGAAGTTGTCAGCGCATACCTCTAAAAGATGTATGTGGTATAGGTCGTTGCCTTTTTTATAAGGGAGCTACAGAATATTGGATATGAGGTCGTGGTACACTAACGCTGTTAAGGGAAAATACTATTTTCTAGATTGTAAAATTTCATTTACCTTTTGCAATGATGAAAAAGTTCCTGTTCATGACTTTAGCTATAGACAAGATTTTTATACATACAGTAGGTCAAATAACAAGTAATAACAATGATTAGATAGATTTGATTGAACTCACTGCGACACCTTTCTAAGAAAGAGAAGAAAAAGTGTTTTCGACCACATATATAAAACACTTACATGAGGAAAAGGGAGAATACTTCATGGTATTGTATAGATATTCTTTAGCAATAATAATAACAATGATGATGACAATAATAAGACATTGAAAAGAGATGAGGAGCAAGTAAGTAAATACATCTTCACCAACCAAACGAGCGATGTGGAGAAACTTTGGCGAAGTATTGGTTCATCAAGTTCTTACTGAGGCTGTCTTGGAGTTTGACTGAAACGAGACTTGAATCATGAATATTGCGATCCATACTCCATCTTATCTAAACACGTAAGGTATTAGAAAATTTATCGGCTCTGCGAAAAATAAAAGAAAACCGAATTTTCATTTATCTTTTGGTTTGTAGTTCCTGACAGCAAGTAAGGCGACGGTCTCTTCTTTCCTGGAAGTATTAAATTTCTACTTTGTTTTAGCTTATCAATTTCCGGTAAACTATCTATATATATATATATATATATATATATATATATAAATATATATATATATATATATATATATATATATATATATATATATATATGTATATATATATACATATATATATATATATATATACATATATTTATATATATTCATATATATATATATATATATATATATATATATATATATATATATATATATATACATATATTTATATATATTCATATATATATATATATATATATATATATATATATATATATATATATATATATATAGCCTATATATATATATATATTGGGGATCAACAAGAGCAGCAAATACCGCCGTATCTATTCCACTGGAGGACAAAGGCCTCATACATGTCAATTCATGTCTGGGTTTTGATCTGTTTCATCACTACACTAGCCAATGGGGATTGGTGATAGTGGGAGATTTTCGTCTGATTGCTGTATATATATATATATATATATATATATATATATATATATATATGAATATATATATATATATATATATATATATATATATATATATATATATATGTATATATATATATATATATATATATATATATATATATATATATATATATATATATATATATGTGTGTGTGTGTGTGCGTGTGTGTAACTTAAATGACCATATTTTCCTTCCTAGTTACACAACTAAATATTGACATTAAAGAGCACGTGTAATGCAAGACTAAAATCTCATAAGTAAAACATTTTGCTTGGGAAATACATTTCTACTAGTGTACGAGACCAGTTGACAATGACGATTATGACTCGCATTATGAGGAAGATCTCTCTTTGACTGATTCATTGTAATGGACTCAAAGGCTGCCAAATGTGCAAGTCCTTTTAGTGGAATCGCCTACATTTGTAGTTTCTTCCATACAGTGAAACAACCTTCTCAAAATTAACTGTTTCCGGTTTGAGTTGGTTTGATGATGCCAAATGACGTAATTTTTCTCAGTTAACATAAATTGCATGTGATTAAAATATCTCCAAATCCAGAATGTATACTGAATTAAAAAGAAAAATGTTTTGATAAACAGATGTCGTGATTAGATTGTTACTGTATTTAGAATGTTACAAAATTATTGTAGCTAATAGCAGTGAAATATTCTTGCACCAATTTCCGTTCTTTTGTGTTACTAAGATTGCCTGTTAATTTTGAGTCTTACTCAATGATTAGCTATATTCATTCTTAATGAACAGAGGCAAATTAATGGAAAATCTACAATTTCCCCGACACTATTCACATTTTCCCTTGATTAGCAAAATTAATAGGCCACGTGAGTGGCGTATTGACCCCACGCGACCTAATTTATTTACTAATTTGCATGATCTATATCTGATCTCATATAGCAAGGGAAAAGAATCATTTTGAGTGGTAAACCATTGTTCCAGGTTATATGATGTGGGAATAGGGAAATTTTAGATTCCTCTACACCTAAATTTCAGATTTGACGAAAATTGCACATGGGCCAAAACGTTATAGTATTTCACGGTGAATGTCCAGTCTTGGGTTATTAGGACTACAATTTTTGTAATCTACACCCTTTTGTGATGGGCCGAGAGAAGGTTGTGACTCAAAGGCAAGTTGAAAACAACTGAGTGAGTTTATTGTAGAACACTCTCCTTTATATACAAAATCTCAAGCAACAAGAATTTTCATGTTTAAAAGTCGACACTGTTACCGATGAGAAAACCGACATGTTATTTCATGTTCTTTTTAGTGCGAGGGGAGAGCGAAGATACAAGCACAAAATGAACTTTGTACGAACGTGTGACACACGGTTGGTACATGGCTTCCCCCCCTATAAATGACATACTGTACATGTTAAATAGGGCGCCCTGATCTAGAGAGGCGAACTGTAGGTGGGTCATCTGGCAGGAGATAAGCAGGTTTTAGACGATCAATGGAGACCCAGTCTTCTTTGCCACGAATGTTTAGTAGGAATGCTTTCGGACTGCGTCGGATCACAAGGAAAGGGGCCGTGTAAGGGGGCGTTAGCGGTGGCTTGCTAGTGTCGTTGCGCAGAAAGACGTAAGTTGCAGAGTGCAAGTCTGTCGGTATGTGATGCTTCAGAGGGGGCTTGTAAGTCTGGTGGCATGGAGTAAATTTTCCCACGACCTATGCGCAGGAGATCGTCGGAGGAGGTTGTAGAAGGAAAATATTCGACAGGGACGACCAACGGATCACCATACACCATTTCAGCTGCCGATACGTCGAGGGCGTCTTTAGGAGTGGTCGTTAGTCCCAGGAGGACCCAGGGAAGCTGAGTAAACCTGTTGGAATCCTTGCAGTGGGACATCAAAGCTGCTTTGAGGGTGCGATGAAAACGTTCAACCATTCCATTGGCAGCAGGGTTGTAGGCCGTTGTGTGATGTAGGGTGATGCCCAGGAGATTCTCTAATGATGTCCACAATTGAGAGGTGAAAGTGGTACCCCTGTCAGAAGTAATATGCTCAGGGATACCAAATCTTGCAATCCATCCTGAGAGTAAGGCAGATGTACATGAGGAGGACGTTGCAGTTTCCATGGGAATGGCTTCAGGCTAATGAGTGGAGCGGTCAATGACGATAAACAGGTAACGATGTCCTTGTGATGTGGGTAGGGGACCTACAACGTCGACGTGAATGTGTGTGAAACGATGCTGAGGTTGAGGAAAGGTGCCCACTCCTGAATCCGTGTGTCGATGTACTTAGGAAGTTTGGCAAGAAGTACAGGCGCACACCCAATCCTTAGCATCCTTAGAAATGCCGTGTCAAATGAACTTCGTCTTCAGCAGTTGTGCAGTAGAACGACACGAGGGGTGTGAAAGGCCGTGAATGAAATCAAACACCTGCCGCCGCATGGGAGCAGGGATCCAAGGTCGTGGTCTACCAGTACTGACGTCACAGAGGAGGGTGGTGTTGGAGTCTTCAAGGGGGAAGTCTTCCCAACGGAGGGACGTGCAGGATGTCCTACGTGCTTGATACTCTGGATCCTGTCGTTGGGCTTCAGCCAAGGGGTTGTAATCCAATCCCAGTTGAACGGCAGCCAAGGTGTTTCTTGACAGGGCTTCGGCAACGGGATTCATTTTTCCAGGGACGTATTGAAGGGTGCAATTGTATTCAGCTACGGCGGAGAGATGTCGGAGTTGCCGGGCGGACCAGGCGTCAGACTGTCGAGTGAAGGCGTGAACCAGAGGCATGTGGTCTGTGCAAATGACGAAGGGCGTACCTTCTAAGAAATGGCGAAAGTGACGGACAGCCAAGTGCACCGCCAGCAATTCGCGATCGAAGGTAGAATAACCCGATTCTGCCTTGGACAGTTTTCTGCTGAAGAAGGCCAATGGGCGGGGCGAGCCGTTGATCACCTGCTCGAGTACTGCACCAATAGCGACGTCGCTGGCATCGGTGGAGAGAAGGAGACGGGCATGTGGGATAGGAAAAGTGAGAGCCGCAGCAGTTGATAGGGCCTTCTTCGCATTGCAGAAGGCCGCTTCTTGAAGGGGACCCCACTTCAGGTCCTTTGGCTTGCCGAGGGAGGCGTAGAGGGAAGCAAGAGTGGCGGCAATGGCTGGCAGAAAACGGTGATAATAGTTGATCATGCCCAAAAATTCCTGGAGAGCTTTGACGGTCGAGGGCACGGGGAAGTCCTGAACGGCTGCTACCTTCTCAGGGAGGGGATTGACTCTTTCGGGAGTGATGCGGTGCCCTAAGAACGACACTTCGTTGGCGCCAAAGGTACACTTGTCGTACCGGACTACAAGGCCGTTTTGTTGCAGGCGGTCGAGCACGATGCGTAGGTGACGGAGGTGTTCCTCTTTTGAGGAGGAGAACACAAGTATGTTGTCCACATAACATACACAGAAGGGGAGGTCCCCTAAGATGCCATCCATGAGACGTTGAAATGTGGCCCCAGCATTGCGAAGGCCAAAACAGGAGTAATTGAAGGTGTATGTACCAAACGGAGTGGTGATGGCGGTCTTGGGGATGTCTTCTGGGTTCATAAGCACCTGATAATACCCCTTCAGGAGGTCGAGCGTAGAG
Organism: Palaemon carinicauda; assembly: GCF_036898095.1. Taxonomy (NCBI): domain Eukaryota; kingdom Metazoa; phylum Arthropoda; class Malacostraca; order Decapoda; family Palaemonidae; genus Palaemon; species Palaemon carinicauda. The sequence goes on from NC_090729.1 coordinate 81,684,266, forward strand.
AAAACCTTTGCTTTGTGCAGGTAGGAGGTCACATCGGCACTGTTTGGGAGGGGGTAGTGATCTGGTTCTGTTTGCATGTTCAGGCGCCTGTAATCCCCGCACGGACGGAGGGAGCCGTCTTTCTTCAGAACGATGTGTAAGGGTGACGACCACGGGCTGGAGGCCCATTTCCTCCATTTCTGCTAACGTCTGTTTGGCGGCTGCCAATCGTTCCGGTGCCAGACGTCTGAATTTTGCGAAGACTGGGGGTCCCGTTGTCTTGATATGGTGATAAATACCGTACTTGGCTGGAGCCGTGGGCGTTTGGTGAAGTTCTGGACGGAAAACTTACGGGTACGAAGTGAGGAGGTGGGCGTAGGCATCCGTGGGTGCGCTGATATGGAGAGCGAGGTTGGAGGGGTTGGGTTGTAGAGGTGTCGACAAGTACGAGTCTGCGTTGACCAATCTTCTGTGGGCGACATCGACCAGAAGGTGGAAATGAGAGAGGAAATCCGCACCGAGGATTGGCAATGTGACGTCAGCAACGAGAAACTTCCAATTAAATTTACCATTTCCAAACGATAATGTGAGGTTCTCGTAACCGTAGTTGGGTATCGCAGATCCGTTGGCAGCTACCAAGCGGACGTCGGCAGACGTAGACAGACTACGTCGTGTCCTGAAGAGTTCCCATGGCAAAAGAGAACGACAAGCACCCGTGTCTACCAAAAATCGCAGGCCCGTTCCTGCATCATGTAAAAAAAGATTAGAAACACACGACGCCACCGCCACGAGCGATGGCCTACTTACACGTTTTTTGGCCACTGACAATCCTTGGCACATTTCTTTGCGGTTGCCCCGAATCTGAAGTGATAGTAGCAAAACTGCGGCGAATGGGAGGTAGTAAGTGGCTGTAGAAGTAGTTGGTTGGGGCGCGAGCGAGTGGCGGGTGGTGGGCGGCTTTTTCGCCTCTCCGGCACGTCACGGGGTAGTGTATGTCCTACGGCCTTCACGTCAGCTTCGGGTGACGTTGAATAAGCGTCCTCTTCGTCAGGGGTGGAGGCGTTGATGGAGGTCTTGAAGTGGCTGTCCATAAGGGCGTTGGCTTTGGTCATCAAGTCCTTTATGGGTAAACTATCGACATCGGGTATGGCAGCGCGTATAGGTCCGGGTAAACGGCGTATCCAAAGGGCACGAAGTAGGTTCAACTCACGAGGAGAGCCGTCTGCGGCAGGTTGCAAGCGAGCGATACTGGTCATTTCCCTGAGGGCAAGCGAAGCCCTTTGGTCACCCAACGGTTGTTGCGAGAGCTGAAAAAGCTTTGCTATACGGGCGGCTGGCTACGGCGAGTACTGCTGCAGAAGATATGTTTTGAGGGCGTCATACGCTATTGGGGTGTCTCCTTGTTCAAAACGCCAGTCGGATATTTCCGGGAAGGTGTCCTCGGGTATTGCCGCGAGAACATAATCTGCTTTGGTGGTTGAGCAAGTCATGCCCTTGATGCGAAACTGGACTTCTGCACGCTGAAACCAAGGAAACGCCTCTCCGCTGGGGAATGATGAAAGTTTCAATAGGGTAGTCGCAGCAATAACTTCCGTAGAGTCCTCCTTGGTACCAACGATGGAGGGGCGAGGGGGGGGGGGGGGTGGAAGGCGGGAGGAGTGAGTCGACTTCCGGGGTCACCAATGTGATGGGCCGAGAGAAGGTTGTGACTCAAAGGCAAGTTGAAAACAACTGAGTGAGTTTATTGTAGAACACTCCTTTATATACAAAATCTCAAGCAACAAGAATTTTCATGTTCAAAAGTCGACACTGTTACCAATGAGAAAACAGACATTTTATCTCAGGTTCTTTTTAGTGCGAGGGGAGAGCGAAGATACAAGCACAAAATGAACTATGTACGAACGTGCGACACGGTTAGTACACTTTTTTCATGTAGAAACACCAAATAAAAATGGCTTTGACTATATTATCTGGCATTGGGAAGCGTAAGGCCATTCATCTACCAGACTGCAATTGAAGAAAACCTACAGAAGTTAATATGTTGGACAAAAACATGTAAGAAAAAACCTCGTTTTTCATACAAGGAAATACTCAGCAAAATTGAGGCCCTTTGCGTCAATAGCCGTAGGAGGAGATGAGGACGATGATGATGATGATGATGATGATGAAATTACACGTCTGACGTGTAACAATTGTGGAGAGCTACGGCATATTCTGATTCACGTTAGTACACCTATACGTAAATTCACAGAGCATATAAAAGCAGCTTTTGATTCTAGGGTAAATTAAAGGCAAAAGGGACACAATCCTCAAAACAGAAATATGAAGTCAGACCATTATTTTCCATTTCTTGTGTAAATTTTGTAAAAGAAGATATAAAATAACAACAGGACTATGTATGTTGAACCGTTACATTAGCAGCCTAAACTTATACCATAGGGTCAAGATCTACATCAAAGATGGATAAGAATAAAAAAAGATCCAATAGGGTCTGCTGGCAGTATTCTTTTCCTTTCTCCATATGATTTACCAGTTACAGCAACTTGAATGAGTTTTGCATTGCACCTAAGCAGTCCCAAGGCAATAAGGATACCCTCATAGATTTTTCTGGTATAATTTCAGGTCAACTAGATTTGATTGTAGTTGACACATAGATTAAGTGGCCAGTAATAAGTCCAACGCACACAACTAAATCAATTGAAAATATGAAAGATGATCGATCTTTCAGAAGGGATACTGATAGATTGTGGTCCATAGTTCACTCCACATGATTTTAAGGATTTTTTAAATGTAAATAGGATACGACATACAATTTATCATTCATCTACAAATAAAGAGCAAACATTTTAATTCAAACTTGAAGTGCAGGCAGGAAAACTAGAAATTAGGTCTTATGTAGCCCAGCTTGCTAAGTCAGTTTAAAAACAAAAACAAAAAATTATGAACAAGTGAAACATTTTTGGAAAGTAAGATATGTTATTCCTTCATCTCATGTCCCGTGAAGGTTTTGCAGCGCCTCATCACGGTGGAAAAGTTAGTGAAAATATTGCAAAATATCATGTTGATTAAATGTAACCATTGATCCAAAAATGAGCTGATCATACAGATTAATAAGATTCAAAATTCTTTATAGTGAATCATATTAGATATACCAATTTTATTGGTAGTAGGTTGGCCAGAGCACCAGCCACCGGTTGAGATATTACAGCTAGAGAGCTATGGGGTCCTTTGACTGGCCAGGCACTACCATATTAGATCCTTCTCTCTGGTTGTGGTTCATTTTCCTTTTGCCTACACATACACCAAATAGTCTGGCCTATTTTTTACATATTCTCCTCTGACCTCATATACCTGGAAACCCTAAGATCACCAAAAAATTCTTTTTCTCGCAAGTGGTTAACTATTGCACTGTAATTGTTCAGTGGCCAATTTCCTCTTGGTAGGGGTAGAAGAGACTCTTTAGCTATGGTATGCAGCTCTTCTAGGAGAAGGACAATCCCAAATCAAACCATTGTTCTCTAGTTTTGGGTAGTGCCATAGCCTCTGTGCCATGGCCTTCCACTGTCTTGGGTTAGAGTTCTCTTGCTTGAGGGTACATTCGCGCACACTATTCTATCTTATTTTTCTTCCTCTTGTTTTGTTAAAGTTTTCCGTGTTGGAGCATCCTCCTTTTCCAACTAGGGTTGTAGCTTAGCAAGTAATAATAATAATAATAATAATAATAATAATAATAATAATAATAATAATAATAATAATAATAATAATTGTTCACCAATCAGATGTAAACACAGATTCTGTTCTCACACCATCTCAGAATACTTCTCGGTAGGATACATAGAGGAAATCCCATGAATTATTATATTTGTAAATGTTCTGTACAGCTTCCAGTAAAGGGTAGTAGACTGTTTTATATATTTGTTAAGCCTAAACCTGTTAATTGACTATTTACGTAATTAGGTAAGAATTTTGCCTATTTACGTGAAAAGGTGCTATATTGCCTATTCACGTACATAGCTAATTTACTTGCCTATTTGCATAAATAGGCGACGGATTGCCTAATGATGTAAAACAATTTCTATCTTCTTTCCAATTATTTTATTTTTAATATCAACAGATTAATTTTTAATTTACTATTAACATTTCTAACGTTGCGTTTTATTTATATATATATATATATATATATATATATATATATATATATATATATATATATATATATATATATATATATATATTTTTTTTTTTACAGAATTTTCAAGATTATTTGTTGAACAACCATAATGATATTAATAATTCATTAAACAGTATATAGTGAAAACTCCATGATACAAGTAATCAATCAGAATTTTATTTTCTGAGAGTATGATATCCATTGTTGTTTTGACCAAGCATTTGAGAGTCGTCACCTGGCTGGTTACGGCAGGTGCACATTTTTGTCAAGGTTTTTTGGCCTATATTAAACCTGTTTATGATTCGCTTGTCTTTTATGCATAAACTTTAAATCAGCAAGGCCCAAAGGGCGCTCTTTTTTTTTTGGGGGGGGGGGGGGTGCGGTGCTAAATTTGCTATTGCTTGTAATATTTGCAGTTATTTTGAAATATAAACTATTAAAATTAAAGCACAGGTGACGGAGAAAAGAGAAAAGAAATACCGGAAGGTAAGAAATAGGAATATCTAAAATATCAGCATTCATTTCCAGGATGAACATGAAGGAGTCCAGGACGAGCGAGAGTATTATGAGAAGCCATCTTGTTGCTTCTAAGATTTATCATATTGGTGTTTGACTGCTTACTTTGGTTAATTCTTAAAGGTTCCCAAATTAATATATCAGAACATAAAGGTACGAAAGTGTAGTTACAATGTGTAACCAAAGTAATGAAAATCACTGATGATCAAAAAGAAGATATGACCCTCTTGAAACTAACGTCAAGAGACACACTTGCTCCTTACTGGGCAAAATTAAATCAGAGGACATAATAGTAAGTTTTCCAGGGCCTAAAACCATAAGAGTTGGCTATGAGATCACTAATGGCCTAAGAATAATATAGCCCGGACCGGTAACGAATCAATACGACTCTTATCACATATGATACTGCTTTGTAGATATTCATTTGCCATTAAAATAGCATCATTAAAGGAGAATAAATATCCTTTTCTATCGATAAAGGAGAGGAGTGTATAGGAAAGAGACAAAGGTATAAAAATACCACCATAATTGCCGCGGAATTCTTTCGTAGATAGGTAGATAGAAGTCACTTCAAGTAAAATAAAGATGTAAATAAAACAAACCAAATATGGAAAAGTTCACAGGGGAAACTACGAAGCAGCATTGGAGGTAAATGTAAAGAGAGGGTTTGGTGGGAAAGAGGATGCGAAATACATAAGCGTATTAATTGTATATTATGTATATATATATAAATATATATATATATATATATATATATATATATATATATATATATATATATATATATATATATATATATTGGGCATCAACAAGAGCAGCAAATACCGCCGTATCTATTCCACTGGAGGACAAAGGCCTCAAACATGTCAATTCATGTTTGGGTTTTGTTCAGTTTCATCACTACACTGGCCAATGGGGTTTGGTGATAGTGGGAGATTTTCGTCTGATCGCTCAAATCAAAGCAACCTATTATGGGTGGGCCTGACTAGTACAGCTTTGTTGATTATGGCGCAAAGCAAACCCTTTTATCACGTTAAGGCAGCTAGATGAGGATGGGCATCATGGAAATCAATTATATACTGAATAAATATAAGTTTCCTGTTAATAAATGGTGCCATTCTTATGATTTAGTTTGCCAGAACAAATCCTAGTTTTCTAATCTTAACAATGTGTCCTTGAAGTATATATATATAAATATATATATACATATATATATATATATAAATGTATATATATATATATATATATATATATATATATATATATATATATATTATAAATCGAGAAATCTAATGTCGATAATTTTATTTTGATCAGAACCCACCTTGTTGGGGGGGGGGGGGGGGAGGGGTTGTCTACTAGTCCCATAATTATAAACCCCTCCAAAACTGCATTCAATAATAATGAGCCAATTACCATGAATTACGATATAGAGATTGTATGAATATAAGAAATTATTTAGGGGTATATTAAATTGGAAATATCTCCTAAAAAGGGGGTCCTTGTGTGTTGCCCCCACACACATAGCATACCCTTATTTTCTCTTCCATATCATAAAATGTAGAACAACTTATGGAATATATAATGATTGAGTCTTATTTAGTTTTCTAATTTTTATTTTTCAGTTTTCTACAAAATTAAGAGAATTTACAGAATATTTAATGGTTGAGGGTTATGTAATTTTTATATTATCTTTTTAGGTTTTTAAAAATTGCTGCCATCTAAGAAAAGGTTCTCGTTCAGTAAACTCCGATAAAGCAATTTTGGCGAATTGAACAAGATAGCAAGAAACATAAAAGCAGAGGAATTTATGGAGGGAAACAAATGCAAGAAGAATGGTAGCTAGCCATAAAGCAGGAAATGAAGACCAGATGGATTGAAGAAAGAACAATATTGCAAGCAGAATAGCAGCTAAAATTTAAACCGAAGATGGAGAGCAGAGGAATTTAAGAAGGAACACAAATGCAAGCGGAATAAAACCTAACCTTTAAACCGAAGATGAAGAGCAGCAGAATTTAAGAAGAAACACTATTGCAAGAAAAATAACAGCTAAACTTTAAACCGAAGATGAAGAGCAGAGGAATTTAAGAAGGAACACTAATGCAAGCGGAATAAAATCTAAACTTTAAACCGAAGATGAAAGGCAGAGGAATTTAAGAAGGAACATTAATGCAAGCAGAATAGCTGCAAAACTTTAAACCGAAGATGAAAAGTAGAGGAATTTAAGAAGGAACACTAATGCAAGCAGAATAGCTGCAAAACTTTAAACCGAAGATGAAGAGCAGAGGAATTTAAGAAGGAACATTAATGCAAGCAGAATGGCAACTAAACTTTAAACCGAAGATGAAGAGCAGAGGAATTTAATAGGGAGCATTAATGCAAGCAGAATGGCAGCTAAACTTTAATCCGAAGATGAAGAGCAGAGGAATTTAAGAAGGAACATTAATGCAAGCAGAATGGCAGCTAAACTTTAAACCGAAGATGAAGAGCAGTGGAATTTAAGAAGGAACATTAATGCAAGCAGAATGGCAGCTAAACTTTAAACTGAAGATGAAGAGCAGAGGAATTTAAGAAGGAACACTAATGCACGCAGAATGGCAGCTAAACGTTAAACCGAAGATGAAGAGCAGAGGAATTTAAGAAGGAACACTAATACAAGCAGAATGGCAGCTGAACTTTAAACCAAATATGAAGGACAGAGGAATTTAAGAAGGAACACTAATGCAAGAAGAATGGCAGCTAAACTTTAAACCGAATATGAAGAGCAGAGGAATTTTAAGAAGGAACACTAATGCGAGAAGAATGGGAGCTAAACTTCAAACCGAATATGAAGAGCAGAGGAATTTAAGAAGGAACATTAATGCAAGCAGAATGGCAGCTGAACTTTAAACTGAAGATGAAGAGTAGAGGAATTTGAGAAAGAACACTAATGCAAGCAGAATGGCAGCTAAACTTTAAACCGAAGATGAAGAGCAGAGGAATTTAAGAAGGAACATTAATGCAAGCAGAATGGCAACTAAACTTTAAACCGAAGATGAAGAGCAGAGGAATTTAATAAGGAGCATTAATGCAAGCAAAATGGCAGCTAAACTTTAATCCGAAGATGAAGAGCAGTGGAATTTAAGAAGGAACATTAATGCAAGCAAAATGGCAGCTAAACTTTAAACTGAAGATGAAGAGCAGAGGAATTTAAGAAGGAACACTAATGCACGCAGAATGGCAGCTAAACGTTAAACCGAAGATGAAGAGCAGAGGAATTTAAGAAGGAACACTAATGCAAGCAGAATGGCAGCTAAACTTTAAACCGAATATGAAGGACAGAGGAATTTAAGAAGGAACAATAATGCAAGAAGAATGGCAGCTAAACTTTAAACCGAATATGAAGAGCAGAGGAATTTTAAGAAGGAACACTAATGCGAGAAGAATGGGAGCTAAACTTTAAACCGAAGATGAAGAGCAGTGGAATTGAAGAAGGAACATTAATTCAAGCAGAATGGCAGCTAAACGTTAAACCGAAGATGAAGAGCAGAGGAATTTAAGAAGGAACACTAATACAAGCAGAATGGCAGATGAACTTTAAACCGAATATGAAGGACAGAGGAATTTAAGAAGGAACACTAATGCAAGAAGAATGGCAGCTAAACTTTAAACCGAATATGAAGAGCAGAGGAATTTTAAGAAGGAACACTAATGCGAGAAGAATGGGAGCTAAACTTCAAACCGAATATGAAGAGCAGAGGAATTTAAGAAGGAACATTAATGCAAGCAGAATGGCAGCTGAACTTTAAACTGAAGATGAAGAGTAGAGGAATTTGAGAGGAACACTAATGCAAGCAGAATGGCAGCTAAACTTTAAACCGAAGATGAAGAGCAGAGGAATTTAAGAAGGAACATTAATGCAAGCAGAATGGCAACTAAACTTTAAACCGAAGATGAAGAGCAGAGGAATTTAATAAGGAGCATTAATGCAAGCAAAATGGCAGCTAAACTTTAATCCGAAGATGAAGAGCAGTGGAATTTAAGAAGGAACATTAATGCAAGCAAAATGGCAGCTAAACTTTAAACTGAAGATGAAGAGCAGAGGAATTTAAGAAGGAACACTAATGCACGCAGAATGGCAGCTAAACGTTAAACCGAAGATGAAGAGCAGAGGAATTTAAGAAGGAACACTAATGCAAGCAGAATGGCAGCTAAACTTTAAACCGAATATGAAGAGCAGAGGAATTTAAGAAGGAACACTAATGCAAGAAGAATGGCAGCTAAACTTTAAACCGAATATGAAGAGCAGAGGAATTTAAGAAGGAACACTAATGCAAACAGAATAGCAGCTAAACTTTAAACCGAAGCTGAAGAGCAAAGGAATTTAAGAAGGAACTGTACCAACCGTGTTTCACACAATTGTACATATTTCCTTTTGTATATATTATGCTTGTATCTTCGCTCTTCCCTCGCACTAAAACGAACATGAAAATTCATGTCTGGTTTTTTCTTTGTAATATTGTCTGTCTTGTGAACTTGTTATGTCCTGTTGCCTTGAGGTTTTGTATATAAGGAGAGTGTTCTACAATAATATAACTCAGTCGATTGCTTCCTGCCTTTGAGTTCACAACCCTCTCTCAGCTCCGTCACATTGGTGACCCCGGAAGTCGACTCGCTCCCACTGCCTTCCACCCCCACCTCCCTCGCCCCTCCATCGTTGGTACTATGACGGAGACGGACTCTACTACAGCAGTTGGCGTTGCGGCCACCCCATTGAAACTTTCACCGTTCGACAGCGGAGAAGCGTTTGTTTGGTTTCAACGCGCAGAAGTCCACTTTCGTATCAGGGGCGTGATTCGCTCAACCACCAAAGCGGATTATGTTCTCGCGGCGATACCCGAGGACACCTTCCCAGAAATATCCGACTGGCTTTGTGAACAAGGAGACACCCCAATAGCGTATGACGCCCTCAAAACATACCTTCTGCAGCAGTACTCGCCGTCGCCAGCCGCCCGTATAGCAAAGCTTTTTCAGCTCTCGCAACAACCGTTGGGTGACCAAAGGGCTTCGCTTGCCCTCAGGGAAATGACCAGTATCGCTCGCCTTCAACCTGCCGCAGACGGCTCTCCTCGTGAGGTGAACCTACTTCGTGCCCTTTGGATACGCCGTTTACCCGAACCTGTACGCGCTGCCATACCCGATGTCGATAGTTTACCCATAAAGGACTTGATGACCAAAGCCGACGCCCTTATGGACAGCCACTTCAAGACCTCCATCAACGCCTCCACCCCTGACGACTAGGATGCCTATTCAACGTCAACCGAAGCTGACATGAATGCCGTAGGACATACACGTCTACCCCGTGACGTGCCGAAGTGGCGACAAAGCCGCCCACCACCCACCAATCGCTCGCGCCCCAACGAATGACTTCTACAACCACTTACTACCTCCCATCCGCCGCAGTTTTGCTACTACCACTTCAGATTTGGGGCAACCGCGAAGAATTGTGACAAGGATTGTCAGTGGCCAAAAAACGTGTAAGTAGGCCATCGCTTGTGGCGGTGGCCTCCCATGTTTCTAATCTTTTCTTTTTACAGGATGCAGGAACGGGCGTGCGATTTTTGGTAGACACGGGTGCTTGTCGTTCTCTTTTGCCAAGGAAACTCTTCAAGGCACGACGTAGTCTGTCTACTTCTGCCGACGTCCGCTTGGTAGCTGCCAACGGATCTGCGATACCCACCTACGGTTACGAGAACCTCACATTATCGTTCAGAAACGGTAAATTCAATTGGAAGTTTCTCGTTGCTGACGTCACAATGCTAATCCTCGGTGCGGATTTCCTCTCTCATTTCCACCTTCTGGTCGATGTCGCCCACCGAAGATTGGTCAACGCAGACTCGTACTTGTCGACACCTCTTCAACCCGCCTCCTCTAACCTCGCTCTCCACATCAGCACACCCACGGATGCCTACGCCCACCTCCTCACGTCGTACCCGGAAGTTTTCCGTCCAGAACTTCGCCAAACGCCCACGGTTCCTGCCAAGCACGGTATTATCACCATATCAAGACGACGGGACCCCCAGTCTTCGCAAAATTCAGACGTCTGGCACCGGAATGATTGGCAGCCGCCAAACAGACGTTCGCAGAAATGGAGTAAATGGGCCTTTGCCAAAAGGCCTCCAGCCCATGGTCGTCACCCTTACACATCGTTCTGAAGAAAGACGGCTGCCTCCGTCCGTGCGGGGATTACAGGCGCCTGAACATGCAAACAGAACCAGATCACTACCCCCTCCCAAACATTGCCGATGTGACCTCCTACCTGCACAAAGCAAAGGTTTTCTCTACGCTCGACCTCCTGAAGGGGTATTATCAGGTGCTTATGAACCCAGAAGACATCCCCAAGACCGCCATCACCACTCCGTTTGGCACATACACCTTCAATTACTCCTGTTTTGGCCTTCGTAATGCTGGGGCAACGTTTCAACGTCTCATGGATGGTATCTTAGGGGACCTCCCTTTCTGTGTATGTTATGTGGACGACATACTTGTGTTCTCCTCCTCAAAAGAGGAACACCTCCGTCACCTGCGCATCGTGCTCGACCGCCTGCATCAAAACGGCCTTGTAGTCCGGTACGACAAGTGTACCTTGGGCGCCAACGAAGTGTCGTTCTTAGGACACCGCATCCCTCCTGAAGGAGTCCATCCCCTCCCTGAGAAGGTAGCAGCCGTTCAGAATTTCCCCACGCCCTCGACTGTCAAAGCTCTGCAGGAATTCTTGGGCATGATCAACTATTATCACCGTTTTCTGCCAGCCATTGCCGCCACTCTTGCTCCCCTCTACGCCTCCCTCAAGGGCAAGCCAAAGGACCTGAAGTGGGGTCCCCTTCAAGAAGCAGCCTTCTGCAATGCGAAGAAGGCCCTATCAACTGCTGCGGCTCTCACTTTTCCTATCCCACACGCCCCTCTCCTTCTCTCCACCGATGCCAGCGACGTCGCTATTGGTGCAGTACTCGAGCAGGTGGTCAAAGGCTCGCCCCGCCCATTGGCCTTCTTCAGCAGAAAACTGTCCAAGGCAGAATCGGGTTATTCTACCTTCGATCGAGAATTGCTGGCGGTGCACTTGGCTGTCCGTCACATTCGCCATTTCTTAGAAGGTACGCCCTTCGTCATTCGCACAGACCACATGCCTCTGGTGCACGCCTTCACTCGACAGTCTGACGCCTGGTCCGCCCGTCAACGCCGACATCTCTCCGCCGTGGCTGAATACTATTGCACCCTCCAATACGTCCCTGGGAAAATGAATTCCGTTGCCGATGCCCTGTCAAGAAACACGTTGGCTGCCGTTCAACTGGGATTGGATTACAACGCCCTGGCTGAAGCCCAACGACAGGATCCAGAGTATCAAGTTTGTAGGACATACTGCACGTCCCTCCGTTGGGAAGATTTTCCCCTCGAAGACTCCAACACCACCCTCCTCTGTGACGTCAGTACTGGTAGACCGCGACCTTGGATTCCTGCTCCCATGCGCCGACAGGTGTTTGATTTCATTCACGGCCTTTCACATCCCTCGTGCCGTTCTACTGCACAGCTGCTGAAGGCAAAGTTCATGTGGCACGGCATTTCTAAGGATGCTAAGGATTGGGTCCGCGCCTGTACTTCTTGCCAAACTTCCAAAGTACATCGACACACGGATTCAGGAGTGGGCACCTTTCCTCAACCTCAGCGTCGTTTCGCAAACATTCACGTCAACGTTGTAGGCCCCCTACCCACATCACAAGGACATCGTTACCTGTTTACCGTCATTGACCGCTCCACTCGTTGGCCTGAAACCATTCCCATGAAAACTGCAACGTCCGCCTCATGTACATCTGCCTTACTCTCTGGATGGATTTCAAGATTCGGTATCCCTGAGCATATTACTTCTGACAGGGGAACCACTTTCACCTCTCAATTGTGGACGTCATTAGTGAATCTCCTGGGCATCACCCTACATCAGACAACGGCCTACAACCCCGCTGCCAATGGAATGGTTGAACGTTTTCATCGCACCCTCAAAGCAGCTTTGATGTCACGCTGCAAGGATTGCAACTGGTTTACTCAGCTTCCCTGGGTCCTCCTGGGACTAAGGACCACTCCTAAAGACGGCCTCGATGTCTTGGCAGCTGAAATGGTGTATGGCGACCCGTTGGTCGTCCCTGCCGAATTTTTTCCTTCTACAACCTCCTCCAACGATCTCCAGCGCATACGTCACGTCGTGGGAAAATTTACTCCGTGCCGCCAGACTTACAAGCCCCCAGCGAAGCATCACATACCAACGGACTTGCACTCTGCAACGCACGTCTTTCTGCGCAACGACACCAGCAAGCCACCACTAACGCCCCCTTACACGGGCCCTTTCCTGGTGATCCGACGCAGTCCGAAAGCATTCCTCCTAAACATTCGGGGCTAAGAAGACTGGGTCTCCATTGATCGTCTAAAACCTGCTTATCTTCTGCCAGATGACCCGCTACAGTTCGCCTCTCTACATCAGGGCGCCCTATTTAACATGTACAGTATGTCATTTTTAGGGGGGGAGCCATGTACCAACCGTGTTTCACACAATTGTACATAATTCCTTTTGTATATATCATGCTAGTATCTTCGCTCTTCCCTCGCACTAAAACGAACATGAAAATTCATGTCTGGTTTTTCCTCTGTAATATTGTCTGTCTTGTGAACTTATTATGTCCTGTTGCCTTGAGGTTTTGTATATAAGGAGAGTGTTCTACAATAATTTAACTCAGTCGATTGCTTCCTGCCTTTGAGTTCACAACCATCTCTCGGCTCCGTCACAGAACACTAATGCAAGCAGAATGGCAGCTAAACTTTAGACTGAAGATGAACAGCAGAGGAATTTAATAAGGAACACCAATGCAAGCAGAATGGCTGCAAAACTTGAAACCAAAGATGAAGAGCAGAGGAATTTAAGAAGGAACACTAATGCAAGCAGAATGGCAACTAGACGTGAAGCACAGGATGAAGACCAAAGAAGACCTTGAAAATAATAAGCAAAGAGTAGCAGCTATAAGGAATGAGGAATTAAGAAATCAAAGAATGACTCAACTTCAGGATAACCAACGAGAATAATTGTCCATCGAAACCAAGAATCATCTGAAGGAGTTGAGAATAGTTTTCATATTGATAGGGTCATGCTTCCAGAAGCAGGAGCACGCCCTATTAATAGTGTACAATGTCGTCTTGGTGCCTTCACTTATAATCCAAGATACCCTTGTGAAAAAGAAAACATAGTACAAATTGGCCTAATTATTAAAATAAACAAGTATAAACTGAATATCATTCAAATGTATGCACCAACATCATCCCATACAGAGAAAGAAGTAGAAACTTCTTATGAAGATCTGGATATGATTATGAAAATTATGACTATGCTTACATTTGTTTTTGGTGATTTCAGTGCTAAAGTATGTAAAAAAAAAAGAGGAGAATAAGCAGTAGGTGAATTTGGAGTAGGCACAAGGAATGAGAGAGGAGACATGTTTGTAGAATTTGCTGAAAGAAACAATCTTAAAATCAAGATTGCATTTTATAAAAAGGAACAAAGAAAATGGGCATGGAGAAGCCCAAATGGAGAAACAAAAAAAGGAAATGATTTTTTTTTTCTCGGTGAAAAAGTTAATTTGGTTAATGACGTAACAGTGATAAGCAAGATAAATCCAAGCGACCATAGAATGGTCAGAAGCAAAATCGGTTTATATCTAAGGAAAGAGAGAGAAAAATTAATTTCAAGAAAGGAAATTACACTTCTGTAATAAGAGAAAAATCTGATGAGTTTAGTTTAGCAACAGAAAATAGGTACTCCCATCTGCATGATGATATGGAAGAAAGTAAAGAAGATATGAAAACTAATTTAATAAAATTTTTATTGGAATCAGCACAAGAGATAGGTGAAAAAATTCCTAAACAAGATCAAGGAAAACTATCAGAAAGCACCAAAACTGGGTTAAAGTTCAAGAGAGATGAAACAGAATTATCAATAAACTAACTAAAAACCCAAGACATTTGTAAACACATTCAGACCAAAACTAAAGAAACCCTAAAGAAAGGAAGAAGCTTCAAGGAGAGGAAAAAGAATTTGGATCAGGGCGCCAACAGAAGTTTGATTTAAAGGATGAATATTGAAATATCAGCAATAGAGATGGAGTGACAAAAATTGCAAGACATTTCTATACAATGATATACAATAATGATATAATAAATAACTTTTCCAACAGTAGGTAATGTAAAGAAAGCATTAAAAGGTATGGAAAGGAGAAAAGCCGCAGGAGAAGAGGGCTTAACAATTGATTTAATTGATGAAGGAGATTTCATGGTAGTAAAACTCGTTGAACATTACACAAAATGTCTGTAAGAATGTTCTATAACTACAACTTAAAAGTAACTCTATCATCATACTAATTTACAAAAAGGGAGACATATAAGGCCTGAAAAATGACCGCCCAATAAGTGTACTCTCCGTAATATATAAAATATTTACAAAGATTATATTAGGCCGAATAGGAAGACAGACTTTAATCGACCAAGAGAGCAGGCAGCCTTTAGAAGAGGGTATTCAACAGAGTATGATAAACCCCTATGTATGGCATTTATAAACTATGAGAAAGCTTTTGAATATGTCAAAACGTTAGCAGTAAGGAAAGCCCTTCAAAGACAAGGAATAGATGAATCTTATGGTATAACACTTGAAGATATCTATACAGGAAGTACATATATCTTAACACTACTTAAAGATAGTGAGAAAATTCTGATTAAGAAAGGAGTTTGACAGGGAAACCTCATCTCTCCTAAATTTTTCACAGCATCCCTAGAAGTTTTTGAAAATTTAGAATGGGAAAATGTAGGCATTAATATTAATGGCAAATACTTTACCAACTTAAGATTTGCAGATAACATAGTTGCAATTTGTGAATCATGGGAGGAATTAAAAAAGATAATAGAAGATTTAAAAAGAAAAAAGCAGAAATGCAGGACTGAAAATGAATTTGAGTAAAACTAAGATAATTTTTAATGAAAATACAGAGACAACAAATAAGAGTTATGGATGAACCTCTAAAGAATGTTAATGAATGTACATGAGACAAAAAAAAAAAAAAAAAAAAAAATTCTGACCGATTAGATTAATTACAGACACATCACATTTCCGTCAGTTGTGATTAAAAAAAATATATATACATATATATATATATATATATATATATATATATATATATATATATATATATATATATATATATATATATACAGTATGCTTATTCTAAAGAGACTGGAGAGAGAGAGAGAGAGAGAGAGAGAGAGAGAGAGAGAGAGAGAGAGAGAGAGAGAGAGAGAGAGAGAGAGAGAGAGATGAACATGCAGGATATAGAAAAGGTAGAAATTGTACTTACCAAATTTTGATTTTAAGACATGTGGTACAACAATGTATAGAATATAGAAATCCACTTTTGATGGCATTTGTGGAGTATGAAAAAGCCTTTGATAATATGCAACGGCCAATTTTGTGGAGAGTCCTGCATTATTATGGAGTTCTTCTTAAATATGTAAATTTGATTAAGTTAGTTCATGAGCACAGCAAGTTAATGTTAGTGGAGTCCTATTAATATTCTTATTATTATTACTAGTCCAGCTACAAACCTAGTTGGGAAAGCACGATACTATAAGCCGAAGGGCTCCAACAGGGAAAAATAGCTCAGTGAGGAGAGGAAATAAAGAAATAAATAAATGATGAGAAAAAACTAACAATAAATCATTCTAAAAACAGTAACAATGTTAAAACAGATATGTCATACATAAATTATAAAAAGACCTATGTCGGCCTGTTCAATATAAAAACATTTGCTGCAACTTTAAACTTTTTAAGTTCTACTGATTCAATTACCCGATTAAGAAGATCATTTTACAACATGGTCACATCTGGAGTAAAACTTCTAGAATACTGTGTAGTATTGAGCCTCATGATGGATAAGGCCTGACTATTAGAATTAACTGCCTGCCTAGAATTACGAACAGAATGGAACTGTCCAGGAAGATATGAATGTAAGGATGGTCAGAATTATGAAAAAATCTTATGCAACATGCATAATGAACTAATTGAACGACGGTGCCAGAAATTAATATCTAAATCAGGAATAAGAAATTTAATAGACCGTAAGTTCCTGTCCAAAAAATTAAGATGAGAATCAGCAGCTGAAGACCAGACAGGAGAGCAATACTCAAAACAAGGTAGAATGAAAGAATTAAAACACTTCCTCAAAATAGATTTATCACCGGAAAACTTAAAAGACTTCCTCAATAAGCCAATTTCTTTGTGTAATTGAAGAAGACACAGAACTAATGTGTTTCTCAAAAATAAATTTGCTGTCAAGAATCACACCTAAAGTTTTAAAGGAATCATACAAAGTTAAAGAAATATTATCAATACTGAGATCCAGATGTTGAGGATCCACTGTCCTTGACCTACTTACAATCATACTTTGAGTTTTGTTATGATTCAACTTCATACTCCATAATTTGCACCATGCAATAATTTTAGCTAGATCTCTATTAAGGGATTCAGCAACCCCAGATCTACATTCAGGGGATGGAATTGATGCAAAGAGAGTAGCA
>NC_090729.1:81706570-81721570 GCF_036898095.1 Palaemon carinicauda
AGTTCTTATTGACAATAGTCTTTCATGGACAATGTTCCCATAGGCAATATTCCCACACAGACAATGGTTCGAGTGGTAAAATTTTCAAATGGACAATGTTCCCATTGGCAATGTTCCTACATGGACAATGTTCCTAGTGGTAATGTTCCTAAATGGACAATGTTCCCAGTGGCAAAGTTCCTACATGGACAGTGCTCCCACGTGGACATTATCCCCAGTGCAATTATTCTAGTGGCAAGGTCCCTAGTGATAATTTACCCACATTGACAATGTTGCCATTTTCAACGTTCCCAGTGGCAATGTTCCAAATATGAACAATATTTCCAAAGGCAATGTTTCCACACAAAAAACGGCTCCAAGAGCAATGTTCTCAGTTGCAAAGTTGCCACTGACAATGGTCACCAATGGACAATTTTCCTAGTGGCATTGCTCCTATACGTTCAAAGTTCTCAGTGACAATAGTCTTTTGGACAATGTTCCCAGTGGCAATATTACCACACAGACAATACATCCAATAGGAATATTTCTATATGGAAATATTCCCAGTGACAATGTTCCTACATGGACAATATTTCTAGTGGCAATGTTCCTAAATGGACAATGCTCCCAGTGGCAATGATCTTACTTGGAAAATGTTCCCAGTGGCAATGTTCCCACATGGACAATGTTCCTAGTGGCAAAGTTCATACATGAAGATTGTTTCCAGTAGCATTTTCTAACATGGATAATATTCCAAGCAGCAGTATTCCCAGTGATTGTTGAATGTTCCTACATGGACAATGCTCTCAATATACCCAGTGCAGATATTCCCAATGGCATATGTTCCTAGTAACGGATTTTGAAGCAAAGCGAAAAATCTATTTTTGGGTGAGATGGAAGGTTCCTTTAGGCAGCTTTCTAAGGGATATTTGGCTACAGTGATACTCCCAGAGAATTGACCATAGATCTCCAGAATTCTAACTCCTGGCGCGAGTATCCTTAAAATATTTCTTAAGGATATTGCATAATATCAGGGGACGTATTTCTTGATACGACACATGGCAATCTTCACCCCGAATAGAGTTTTTGCTCTGAGGGGGAAGAGTGGCGAAATTGAAGGGGAGCCATCATCAAGGTTACCCAGTGGATCCCCTTCCCGTACTACTACAGGGTCCAATATGGCTACCCATTCCTTGTAGTAATTAAGCATGGTGGCTACAGATAGAGTAGTTTCGGGTGGGGATTGTTGTACAATCCTTTTCTAAGAAAAGGAGGGTGGGTCCATCAGGACGACATGGCCATCTCACCCAAAAATTGATTTTTCGCTTTGCTTCAAAATCCGTTTTTTGGGCTTAAGCCATGTCGTCCTCATGGAAGCCTACCAGATAATTACTTGAAAGTACTGTATCTGTGGGTTTGTATAAGTGCCTTAACCTTGGGTCAGCTTCTATATGGTCATCCAGACCACATAAATATATGACGGTACCGTTATACGTTATATCCACTAAGCATCGAACAATCCTAGGGCATCCTGCCCCCTGCAGGGAAATGTCATCCACGACTATAGAAGCAGCAAGGTTTGTATGTATATTGGAACAAATGTAATTACCATTCAGTTATTTTGTTCACATGTATATGCACCTTCAAGAATAAACTTTACTTTAAGAAAATAAGTAAAAAACTCCGTCTAATTTTATTCAGCTACTGTGGGGCGAATTAGACGCAAATACACCTTCAACATTTATTTGAATAGACAACATAAATGTAACAACTAGTGTATTAAATTAGAATCAGTATTATACATCCAACATGTAAAAGGTATAAATATTTATTACCTGAAAGGGAAAAATATCATGAGCCACTCCAAATCAGTTGAAAAATTATAAAATAATTTCAATGTAAATGTTGTATAAGTATCAACACTGCATACAAGTGTACACATGGCACTGGTGTCATTGATAGGATTCTACACCTATAAAGAACAGTCCTAGTGTCATCAGGGTGACAGTTAACAAAATGTATTACACTTCAAGGTGTTAACACCTTTTCACCCAAACTGAAACAGTCCCAAACAGTTCACTGTTCATCGCAGCACTAGACGACAGGTTTCACCACACTACCTGCCGCCACCACAAAATGCTTCAAGTCGTGCACTTGCTTCGCATAATGTTTATAGAAGACTCTAGAGTATTTCCAACCAGTGTATGAGTGGAGTCTTTCAAAGTCCATATACTGAAAAAAGTTCAGCAAGGAAGCAATCTTTCTCGGATCATGACCTGCAGGTGTAATATCAGGATCCGCTCTGCGAATGAAGTAGGTGAGCTTCACTCTCAGTTGTTTCAGGGATAAGTTTGATCCTGAGGTTTCGCCTTTGAAGAGCTGTCCTCCCTGAAGTCTGAAGTTCTTCCATTAGACACTCTACCTTTTGGTGGGTAGCTCGTTTTTGGCGAGAAAGGTAGGATCAGGAAAGAGATTCAGTTCTCCCACTTCTGTGAACTGAATATGGCTCTCGTCTCTTGATAGGGCTACTATTTCACTAACTTTAGCCCCTGAGGCTATAGCGAACAAATATATCACTTTTTGTGTTAGATCCCTTAGAGAGCAATCTTCATTGTTCAAGGTCGAAGCATAGTGTAAGACTTTGTCCAGAGACCATGAAATGGGCTTCGGAGGGGCTGCTGGTTTAACCCTGGATAGGTACGGTCCTCGGACACCCCTTTAAGGGTATACTCGGACGCGAACGACCCCGACGCCAAAAAAAATTCTTGAAAAATCAGTTTTTGCAGTAACCTCCTTTTTTCTTTTGCCAAAAAAAAACTTCAATGAATGCTTAAAACAACTGTAAAGATAAATACTACTCATCTGCAGAAAAACTATTTATTATAAATATTTTAAAAAATTAAGTAGAAAAAAAAAAGACCTGACATAAAAATTCATAAAAAAAAGTTTATACATATATACACAAATCCTTTTAGGAATTGATTCTTGAATGTTTAGGACACATCTTGATGTATTTTGGATGAAGTCAGACCCATGGAGGTGAAGATCTGAAATGAGAAAAAAAGGGTAACTTTTTTTGGCCAAAAAAAATTGTCCAAATTTCATGAATTTTTTTGGGTACCCAAATGAAATAGGAAGTGGCTAATTTTTTTAGGGAATAAACATATGTTATCCTAAAATAGAAATATGTAAAAAAATCTTCATTATTTTGTAAATTACATTTATATCAGGGGCCATATCTAAAGGTAATTTTTTGAGTACTTGGAAATTTCGTAAAAAAATACATATATTTAATATATAATATGATATTTATGCAGGTAAAAATATACCAAAATATCACAAATTCTATAGGGAACAAGAATATATATAGATAGGGCAGCTTACGCTTCGGATATGTCCACAAAATGGCCGCCAACCACACTGACTCAGACTCCCTAATCTGCCACTTGAAATGTAGGAAGGGTATGTCAATTTCAAGGTGTTATTTACTAATCTAATTATTATTGGATATGCATAAAAATTGTATGGTGGGTTGCTGGATAATTGTCGATTATTTTACGACTATAAAATTAAAATTCTGACCCAAAAAATTTTTTTTGAAGGGAAATAAAATCGAAAAAAAAAATGTAAAACAATATTTTAGCTAAAAAAATTTGATGATATTCAATAAAAAAAAAAGTAAACAAAATTTTCCGACAAATAAACATCTAGAGGAATCATTACTCTGTGATAGTTCCTTAGTACGTAGTAATTTTGAAAGAATTGGGAAAAAACGAAAAAATGGCAATCACCGGAAAATCGAACACATACCTATATATACGCCATATCTGGCTAAAAAAAAGATAGGCATGGGTAGCCAGATCATCTAGAAACACTTTCCAACACTATAAAAATATAAGTTTTGCGACACTACTTGCCAATTCCTTACGGTAACATGACTAAGCAAAAAAATGCAAAACAAATAAAAAGGGGCACTCGTGGAAAAATGGCCATTCTAATATACGGCATTTCAGAAAAAAAAAATTTCAGCCACGTGCTAGGCAAACCATCAAGGCATATTTTCCGACAAATAAACATATAAATGAAATATTACTCTGTGATAGTTCCTTAGTACGTAGTAATTTTGAAAGAAATGGGAAAAAACGAAAAAATGGCAATCACAGGAAAATCGAACACATACTTATATATACGCCATATCTGGCTAAAAAAAAAATAGGCATGGGTAGCCAGATCATCTAGAAACACTTTCCAACACTATAAAAATATAAGTTTTGCGACACTACTTGCCAATTCCTTACGGTAACATGACTAAGCAAAAAAATGCAAAACAAATAAAAAGGGGCACTCGCGGAAAAATGCCCAACATTCTAATATACGGCATCTCAGATAAAAAAAAAAGACATGCACGTGTTAGCCCAACCATCAAGGCACACTTTCTAACACATAAACATGAAAAAAAAATCAATAATATACGGCAATTCCTTACTACGTAGTAAATTTTTACAAATATTGAAAAAAAAAACAGAAATTGGCAACCGCAGTTAAATACCCAATATACCAATAACTACGTCGTATCTGACAAAAACAAAATCACGCATGGGTAGCCAGATCATCTAGACACACTTTCCAACATTAAAAAAGCAAAAGTTTTACGACACTATTTCGCAATATCTTACGGAAAAATGACTTGGCAAAAAAATTAAAAAAAATTAAAAAGGGACACTCGCGGTAAAATGCCCGACATTCTAATATACGACATCTCAGATAAAAAAAAAGACATGCACGTGTTAGCCCAACCATCAAGGCACACATTCTAACACATAAACATGAAAAAAAAAAAAATAATATACGGCAATTCCTTACTACGTAGTAATTTTTACAAATATTGAAAAAAAAACAGAAATTGGTAACCGCAGTTAAATACCCAATATACCAATAACTACGTCGTATCTGACAAAAACAAAGTCATGCATGGGTAGCCAGATCATCTAGACACACTTTCCAACACTAAACAAGCAAAAGTTTTACGACACTATTTGGCAATATCTTACGGAAAAATGACTTGGCAAAAAAATGAAAAAAAATGAAAAAGGGGCACTCGCGGTAAAATGGTCCTCGTGGTGATGAACGACATTTTAACTAAAAAAAAAAACATGCACATGGTAGCCAAACAATCCACCAAGACTTTCCACAACTGATAACCTATACAAGTTGCACCATTCTACGACAATTTCATAATACGTAATAACTTTGATAATTATGCAAACTACCTCAGAAGGGTAAACTCGGACGCGAACGACCCCGACGCGTCTCAGAAATCGGGGAAGGAGTACAGCTACAGCAATGCACATCTGGACACTACTAGAGCGTGTAGGGGAGACACCCCCTGCAGGTCGATCACCCACAAATTCAGTCACAGGGGTGAGTCACGTGAGAAAAACCTGTTTTTTTTTGACGCTCGGGGTCGCAAACGACCCACCGTACCTATCCAGGGTTAAGTATAGCGCATCCCTTCGGAATCTTGTTGAAGATTTCGTTCGCCAGGTCCACCTGGAAGGCGTATAGAAGAGGTCTAGTCAA
The DNA here is from genome assembly GCF_036898095.1 of Palaemon carinicauda. NCBI lineage: Eukaryota > Metazoa > Arthropoda > Malacostraca > Decapoda > Palaemonidae > Palaemon > Palaemon carinicauda. The sequence continues at coordinate 81,712,130 of NC_090729.1, forward strand.
AGCTGACTTACACGTAGTTATCGTGGTGGCAGCCAAGCCTTGCTCGTGAAGGTGGATGAAGAAGGACAGGCAGAAGTCTATTGAGATTTCTGTCGGATTTTTTTTGCTTTAACAAAAGCAACCCACTTCTTCCAAGACGATTCATATTGTCTTCTGGTTGACTTTGACTTATATTCTTCTAGAAAGTCTATACTGTCTTTCGAGATCCCAAATCTTTTCTTGACTGCTAAGGCGAGAAAATCATGAGATGAAGGTTTTAGGTTCACTGTGATGAAGTGAAGATAGTCGACTTCTGAACCAATTGGGATAGAGCTGGGTTCGGTAGAGGGAACAGCCTCAACTTCAGTTCTATCACCAGAGGGAACCAATTGATCTTGGGCCACTTGGGAGCCATTACTGCTGCAGTTCCCTTGAAGGATCTCAGCTTGTTGAGGACCTTCAGTAGGAGATTTGTTGGAGGGAGCAGGTAGATATGGGTCCATCTGTTCCAATCGAGGGACATGGCGTCCGTTGCCCCTGCCATAGGGTCCTCGTATGGGGCTACGTATCGAGGTAGTTTCTTGTTGTCGCTCGTTGCGAAGAGGTCGATCTGCTTTTCTGGGATTTTTTCCAAGATGAAGTAGAATGAGTCTGCGTTTAGGGACCATTCTGACTCTATTGGCTGTAGCCTGGATAGAGCATCCGTCAACACATTGCGCAACCCTTGCATGTGAACTGCCGATAAATGCCATCTCTTCTTTCTTGCTAAACAAAAGATGGTCAGCATCACGTGATTGATGTAGGGCTATATCGATCCTTGTTGGTTCACACATCTCACTATCACCTCGCTGTCCAATACCAGCCTGATATGGGCTGATCCGTGAGGAGATAGCTTCTTCAACGTCAGGAGGACTGCCATGGCCTCCAGAATATTGATGTGAAAGGTCTTGAACAGGGATGACCAGGTCCCTTGAGCTTTCCTTTGATGAGAGTGACATCCCCATCCTCCCATCGAGGCATCAGTGTGGATGGTCACAGATGGGGGATGTGGTTGTAAGGGAACAGTCCTTGCTAGGGTACCAACCGTGTGTCACACGATCGTACATAGCTCATTTTGTGTATATATTATGCTTGTATCTTCGCTCTTCCCTCGCACTAAAAAGAACCTGAAATAACATGTCTGATTTTCTCATCGGTAATGGTGTCTGTTTTGAACATGAAATTTCTTGTTGCTTTGAGCTTTTGTATATAAAGGAGTGTTCTATAATAAACTCACTCAGTTGCTTTCATCCTGTCTTTGAGTCGCAACCTTCTCTCGGCCCGTCACATTGGTGACCCCGGAAGTCGACTCGCTCCTCCTGCCTTCCACCCCCCCTCGCCCCTCCATCGTTGGTACTATGGCTGACTCTTCGGAAGTTATTGCTGTGACTTCCCCATTAAAACTTTCATCATTTGCCAGCAGAGAGGCGTTTGCTTGGTTTCAGTGCGCAGAAGTCTAGTTTCGCATCAAGGGCGTGACTCGCTAAACCACTAAAGCAGATTATGTTCTCGCGGCGATACCCGAGGACACCTTCCCAGAAATATCCGACTGGCTTTGTGAACAAGGAGACACCCCAATAGCGTATGACGCCCTCAAGATATACCTTCTGCAGCAGTGCTCGCCGTCTCCAGCCGCCCATATAGCAAAGCTTTTTCAGCTCTCGCAACAACCGTTGGGGGACCAAAGGGATTGGCTCGCCCTCAGGGAAATGACCAGTATCGCTCCCCTGCAACCTGCCGCAGACGGCTCTCCTTGTGAGGTGAACCTACTTCGCGCCCTTTGGATACGCCGTTTACCCGGACCTATACGCGCTGCCATACCCGATGTCGATAGTTTACCCATAAAGGACTTGATGACCAAAGCCAACGCCCTTATGCCACTTCAAGACATCCATCAACGCCTACACCCCTGACGAAGAGCACGCCTATTCAACGTCAACTGAAGCTGACGTGGATGCCGTAGGACATACATGCCTACCCCGTGACGTGCCGAAGCGGCGATAAAGCCACCCACCACCCACCACTCGCTCCTGCCCCAACCAACTACTTCTACAGCCACTTACTACCTCCCCTCCGCTGCAGTTTTGCTACTACCAATTCAGATTCAGGGCACCCGCGAAGAAATGTGCCAAGGATTGTCAGTGGCCAAAAAACGTGTAAGTAGGCCATTGCTCGTGGCGGTGACCTCCCGTGTTGCTAATCTTTTCTTTTTACATGATGCAGGAACGGGCGTGTGATTTTTGGTAGACAAGGGTGCTTGTCGTTCTCTTTTGCCAAGGGAACTCTTCAGGACACGACGTAGTCTGTCTACGTCTGCCTACATCCACTTGGTAGCTGCAAACGGATCTGCGATACCCACCTAAGGTTACGAGAACCTCACATTATCGTTCAGAAATGGTAAATTTAATTGGAAGTTTCTCGTTGCTGACGTCACATTGCCAATCCTCGGTGCGGATTTCCTCTCTCATTTCCACCTTCTGGTCGATGTCGCTCACCGACGATTGGTCAACGTAGACTCGTACTTGTCGACACCTCTTCAACCCACACCCTCCAACCTCGCTCTCTACATCAGCGCACCCACGGATGCCTACGTCCACCTCCTCACGTCGTACCCGGAAGTTTTCCGTCTAGAACTTCGCCAAACGCCCATGGCTCCTGCCAAGCATAGTATTTATCACCATATCAAGACAACGGGAACCCCAGTCTTCGCAAAATTGAGAATGATTGGCAGCCCCCAAACAGACGTTCTCCAAAATGGAGGAATTGGGCCTTTGCCAAAAAGCCTCCAGCCCATGGTCGTCACCCTTACACATCGTTCTGAAGAAAGACGGCTCCCTCCGTCTCTGCGGGGATTACACGCACCTGAACATGCAAACAGAACCGGATCACTACCCCTTCCCAAACATTGCCGACGTGACCTCCTACCTGCACAAAGCGAAGGTTTTCTCTACGTTCGACCTCCTGAAGGGGTATTATCAGGTACCTATGAACCCAGAACACATCCCCAAAACTGCCATCACCACTCCGTTTGGTACATACATCTTCAATTACTCCTGTTTTGGCCTTCGTAATGCTGGGGCCACGTTTCAACGTCTCATGGATGGCATCTTAGGGGACCTCCCTTTCTGAGTATGTTATGAGGACGACATACTTGTGTTCTCCTCCTCAAAAGATGAACACCTCCGTCACCTGCGCATCGTGCTCGACCGCCTGCAACAAAACAGCCTTGTAGTCCGGTACGACAAGTGAACCTTTGGCGCCAACGAAGTGTCGTTCTTAGGGCACTACATCACTCCTGAAGGTTTCCATCCCCTCCCTGAGAAGGTAGCAGCTGTTCAGGACCTCCTCGCGCCCTCGACCGTCAAAACTCTGCAGGAATTCTTGTGCATGATCAACTATTATCACCGTTTTCTGCTAGCCATTGCCGCTAATCTTGCTCTTCTCTATGCCTCCCTCAAGGGCAAGCCAAAGGACCTGAAGTGGGGTCCCCTTCAAGAAGCAGCCTTCTGCAATGCAATGAAGGCCCTATCAACTGCTGCGGCTCTCACTTTTCCTATCCCACATGCCCCTCTCCTTTTCTCCACCGATACCAGCGACGTCGCTATTGGTCCAGTACTCGAGTAGGTGGTCAATGGCTCGCCCCGCCCATTGGCCTTCTTCAGCAGAAAACTGTCCAAGGCAGAATTGGGTTATTCTACCTTCGATCGCGAATTGCTGGCGGTGCACTTGGCTGTCACTCACTTTCGACATTTCTTAGAAGGTACGCCCTTCGTCATTCGCACAGACCACATGCCTCTGGTGCACGCCTTCACTCGACAGTCTGACGCCTGGCCCGCCCGGCAACGCCGACATCTCTCCGCCGTGGCTGAATACAACTGCACCCTTCAATACATCCCTGGGAAAATGAATTCCGTTGCCGATGCCCTGTCAAGAAACACGTTGGTTGCTGTTCAACTGGGATTGGATTACAACCCCCTGGCTGAAGCCCAATGACAGGATCCAGAGTATCAAGCACGTAGGACATCCTGCACATCCCTCCGATGGGAAGACTTCCCCCTCGAAGACTCCAACACCACCCTCCTCTATGACGTCAGTACTGGTAGACCGCGACCTTGGATTCCTGCTCCCATGCGCCGGCAGGTGTTTGATTTCATTCACGGCCTTTCACATCCATCGTGCCGTTTTACTGCACACCTGCTAAAGACGAAGTTCATGTGGCACGGCATTTCTAAGGATGCTAAGGATTGGGTCCGCGCCTGTACTTCTTGCCAAACTTCCAAAGTACATCAACACACGGATTCAGGAGTGGGCACCTTTGCTCAACCTCAGCGTCGTTTCGCACACATTCACATCGACGTTGAAGGCCCCCTACCTACGTTTACCGTCATCGACCGCACCACTCGTTGGCCTGAAGCCATTCTCATGGAAACTGCAACGTCCGCCTCATGTACATCTGCCATACTCTCAGGATGATTGCAAGATTTGGTATCCCTGAGCATATTACTTCTGACAGGGGTACCACTTTCACCTCTCAATTGTGGACATCATTAGTGAATCTCCTGGGCATCACCCTACATCCGACAACAGCCTAAAACCCCGCTGCCAATGGATTGGTTGAACGTTTTTATCGCACCCTCAAAGCAGCTTTTGATGTCCCGCTGCAAGGATTCCAACTGGTTTACTCAGCTTCCTTGGGTCCTTCTGGGACTAAGGACCACTCCTAAAGACGCCCTCGACGTCTCGGCAGCTGAAATGGTGTCTGGCAACCCGTTGGTCATCCCTGCCGAATTTTTTCCTCCTGCAACCTCCTCCGACGATCTCCAGCGCATACGTCACGTCATTGGAAAATTTACTCCATGTCACCAGACTTACAAGCCCCAGCGAAGCATCACATACCAACAGACTTGCACTCTGCAACGCACGTCTTCCTGCGCAATGACACTAGCAAGCCATCGCTAACGCTCCTTACACGGCCCCTTTCCTTGTGATCCGACGCAGTCCGAAAGCATTCCTACTAAACATTCATGGCAAAGAAGACTGGGTCCCCATTGATCATCTAAAACCTGCTTATCTTCTGCCAGATGACCCGCCTACAGTTCGCCTCTCTAGATCAGGGTGCCCTATTTAACATGTACAGTATGTCATTTTTAGGGGGGGAGCCATGTACCAACCGTGTGTCACACGATCGTACATAGTTAATTTTGTGTATATATTACGCTTGTATCTTCGCTCTCCTCTCGCACTAAAAAAACCTGAAATTACATGTCTGTTTTTCTCATCGGTAAAAGTGTCTGTTTTGAACATGAAATTTCTTGTTGCTTGGAGCTTTTATATATAAAGGGGAGTGTTCTATAATAAACTCACTCAGTTGCTTTCATCCTGTCTTTGAGTCACAACCTTCTCTCGGCCCGTCACACTAGGCTCTTGACCTTCGACCACGGCTTGAGAAGCGATCTTAGTAAGGTCGGTACCGGTCTTTGTAGATCTCTTCAAGCGTTTGACGCGTATCTTCTCCATCTTTCAGCTGTGCTCTTAGCACTGGGTCTGTTACTGCTGAAAACTGGAGAGAGCCCAGTACTCTTTCCTCTTGTCGTCTTGAGATCCTGTTGGATTTCAGTAGCGTCTTGACAGAACCCATGATCTCTCTCCTCGTCTTTGGTGGAATGGAGAGACGGTGTGACTGCAAGTTCCAATGGATTCCTGGCCATTGAAATTCCTGAGCTGGAGAGAGGCGAGACTTCTTGTTGTTGATCTTGAATCCCAGATGTTGGAGGAACCTGATCACTTTCTTGGATGCTTGCAAGCAAGCAGTCTTGGATGCTGCCCACACAAGCCAGTCGTCTAGGTATGCGGCTACCTGAACGCCTTCTAGGCATAGTTGTTGTACGACTGCGTCCGCAAGTTTCTTGAAGATGCTTGGGGCTATGTTTAGTCCGAAGGGCATGGCTCTGAAGACATACTTGGTCTTCTGTAACTTGAATCCTAGGTAGGAGGAGAGGGGGTGACTGACTGGAAGGTACCAGTAAGCATCTGCCAGGTCTATTGAGACTGTGTACGCACCTTTCGGTAACAGGGTCCTTATGTGTTGAAGGGTTAACATCCTGAACTTGTTGTTCTCAATGAATTTGTTGAGTGGCGACAAGTTTAGAATGACTCTGAGTTTATCTGAGTCCTTCTTGGGAACACAGAACAGCCTTCCCTGGAATTTGATGGACTTTGCTTTCCTTTATAACCTTTTTGTTCAAGAGTTCTAAGGTATATTCTTTCAGTAAGGGGGTGGAGTGTTGAAAGAACTGAGGAAATGATGGTAGAGATCTGTTCTATTTCCATCCTAGTCCATTCTCGATTAGGCTGTGGGCCCAGGGATCGAAGGTCCAACGATCCTGAAAGTGGTGGAGTCTCCCTCCTACCTGTAGCATCTCAATGCTTAGATGGTCCCGAGGGTTTGCCACCATGACCACGTCCTCCCTGTCTCGTGAGGGATTTCTTAAGGAGCCCCGTCGAGATCCTCTTCCTTTCGGGCGAAAGGTAGTGGTGTGCCTATCAAAACCTTGGTTGATGGCTGGTGACTGGGCTACCAGCTGTTGAGGCACCACTTGGAAGGTGGTCTGTAGTTGTTGAGCGACCACTTGGGACATCGTGGTCATGGTGACCGTGGGATGTTGCTGTACAGGCCGAGAAGGTAGTCTTGGCTTATTTGTCTTCCTCTTAGGTTGGGAACCAGCATCAGGGGAAGATTTTCTCTTTGAAGAAATGCCCCAATTTTGGAGAAGGTTCCTATTCTCCGTGGCAGCTTTCTCGACTACTTCTTGGACCACTTCCTTTGGGAAGAGGTCCTTGCCCCAGATACAGGAAGTAATCAACTTCCTGGGTTTGTATTTGACCGTTGCATTGGCAAACACAAACTCCTTACAGGCCCTCCTGGCCTTCACAAAAGCGTATAGGTCCTTGACAAGGGTGGCCATGTGCATCTTGGTCAGGACCGTGCACATATCTGGGGTACTGACAACGCCTACACACATCTCCATGCAGTTCTGGAGGGAAAGGGAAGCGGCTAGCCTCTCCTTTGTCTCCTGTTCTCTTCGCAGGAGAAAGTCTGATAACTTTAGTAGGTTTTCGCTGAACTGCTGTCCTGCGATGTCCTCATCAAGCTTCGATACTGAGAAGGTTAGGTGGACCTCCTTCCATTCCTTCTCATCTGTGGGCAATGCTAGAGACAATGGCCTACACTCCTCTAGTGTAGGGCATGGTTTGCCTGCATCAATGGCCTTTAGCACACTTTGAAGAGCCTTCGACGAGAAGGGGAAAGCTCTTGAAGAAGGATCAAGAAAAGAAGGGTGTTTCTTGCTCAGTGCAGAAACTCTCGAGTTAGTGTACCCTGCCTTCTTCAGGCTACTCGTCAAGAGAGTCTGTGCCTTGTCGTGCCTTTGGTTCCATCACTTCTTTAGACGCTGGCTCACTCTTCAGCCGGATGAAACACTCCGGGTAAGCCGCAAAGTTTGGCCAAAATTCAATGTCGTCCAGGTGGATGGCTCCTATCTTCTCCGAAATGTAGAGTTTGCCGTTGGTAATCAGCATGAACTCTGCATACCTCCAGGGATTGGTCTCGGAGCAGGGTGGCAGGTCCTTCACTTTGGGTCGCTTGTAAGATCCTCGGGAGGTGACGATCCGAGTTGCCTCACGGAACTCCTTCGTCATCTTCTCCTTCATATCTACATTTTCTTTACATAGAGCGTCCATTAACGCAGTAAAGTGGACCAAAACTGCTTGACCCAGCGAGTCTAATGGAGGGGTAGGAGCCGAAGACGTAGGCAGAGGGGGTCCTCCGCTTCTGTCGAGTCGAGATCCTCGTCTCCTCCGGGTGGTAGGGCCACCTCTTTCTCAGGATCCTCTTGAAGGAGATCCTTTTCTGTGTCTGTGGACCCTTCAGACATCCTCTCCTCCTGGTGGATGTTCATGCCTTGTAAAGCTTCAATGACATCGGCCTCAACAGCGATCTGGACGCAAGGAAGCCGGGTCGTGTCTGGGGCACGACGGCATCAGCTGTTGCCTTTGGGAACAGCATGCTTCTCATCATGTCGTTGGGAAGGTAGGGTCTGGGAGAGTTCTTCTGCATCCCTCGTACCCATTTCCGAAGCTTTCCCCTTGCTGCGTCCCTCGACTCCGTCGACTTGGGATCACCGAAACCCTCGGTCACCAATGCTGAGCAGACGTTGCAGTCCTTGGGGTCCCAATACCTCAAGGTTCCGGTTGTAACTGAGCAGGCGGCATGAGTCCTGCACATAGTGTGACCACAAAAGTTCCTACTTTTGTGGTTACAGTACATCACCTCGCATTTCACCTTTGGCTCCTCCTGTAAAGAAAGGAAAATGAAATGAGTATGCGGTAATTTATCACACTTGATAAATTTACATTTATATTCATGCATAAAATGGTATAACCATTACCATTACAGCTTAGGATAGTAAGCTGAAAAGAAAATAGGAAAGACACATACTTGTGCCTCCTGTCCAGCCAATTGCTATGACCTCCCTCAATATTAATATTTAGAATGCCCTTAATTTAGGAAAACTAGTTTGGAAGGGCTCTAATCTCTAGAGTTAAAAATAGTGTATACTAGCACTAACCCTCCATAAAGGAATATTTATATTGTAGGGTAAAAATTTAAGTTTTGATGACCTATGGTTCAACAGGGTATTGAAGGAATACTTTACTTCAATATTATAATTGGTCTAAACAATGGACTGTGATAGGACACAAAGAGTATGTTGGAAATATTAACTACTGTATAATATATACTATAGTTTTCTGTCTGCAGTATGTACTATAATGCAGAAATACTAGCTGCTGTATAAGCCTATACTGTAGTTCTGCTGGCATGATGCCGGCAAGGCTAATACCTGGCGGCACTAGCCGACAGAGAGGGAGATAGCATGGAGAGAAGGGCTACCTTATTATTATAGTTTAGTACAATAAATAAGGCTGTAGGTATTACTCTCCCTACTGCCTTGTTCCAGAATGAGGGCTCAAATGGAAGGGGGAATGAATCATTCTGGCCTCCACCCAACCACAGAATCTGTTGCTGGCTACTATGCCGGTTCCAGGGATGTGGATGGCAGTCCAAGAGAGGACTGAAGAACACTCAGAGACATCAGGGTCTCCCACCGGCAGCCGTCATGGCCGGCACAACCTTTCCCGGAGCCTTGCGTCTGTAGGGGGAAGGTCGGAGCGGCAATCAAGCCGCCTATGTAGGAGCCTGGCCGGCACCACAACCCACCCAGCAAGCGGGGAGATTGTAGGACACCGGCCAAAGACATTGCGATGGCTAGGCTATCGCTAAAGGACACAGAGGGGAAAGGAAAGGGTCTTGTGTGTTGTGTTGGGAGAGGGCGGCACAATTGCCGGCCACTTCCGTTCACAACT
>NC_090729.1:81731570-81745886 GCF_036898095.1 Palaemon carinicauda
TTTCTAGTCATTAGGTCTTTCATAGGCAAGGTTTTGACATCGGGATGGGCAACAGTTATAGCAGCCATTTTGCCCACCGGGCACAAAGTTGATCCCCCAATGACTGTTGAAAGAGCTGAAAGATTTTGGCTACAATGGCAGCAGGCAAAAGTGAGTACTGATCCAGGAGAAATGTTTTGAGGACTTCCTACAGCAAAGTCAGTCGGAGATTTCTAGAAAGAAGGTAATTGGGAAATTGCTGCTTGAGCGGTCACACCCTTGAGGTGGAATTAGATCTTGGTGCAGAGAAACCAGGCAACTGCATTATGATGACAAATCACCTCGAGTGGTGCACTGTAGGCATGTATTACTTAAAGTTGTTATGCAGTGTCCTTTTTTTTACCTAGCTACAAATTTTTAGGTTCCCATTAGAACTCTATTCCTTCTTCCTTTCTTCCATCTTGCTATCCAGTCTCTTAACATTTCCTTCATATTGCAACTGTGGGTTTTTTCCCATGTTGCTTATGGGTATTGAATGGCTCCTCAATCACTAGTGGTTTGAATCCCTAAATTCGATGTCATATGGTATACCTGGTTACTTCTGGAATTATATGCCTACCATTATTATTGATGTTCGCTCGAGATATGAACAATCGAACACGAGAATAAGGTTTGCTCATAGTGTTCTTGCTTGTGCCATTATTGGAGTTCATTACTGGACCCCATCAAGTTATGCCGGTAACGATGGTTGCCTGTCAGGCACTGTCCGGTTATATAGATGCACCCTTAAGGGGTTTATTTCTTAAATTAATGTGGGTGTTACAGCTCTATTTAAATCTCAACATGGTTTTAGTAAAACAAACTTAATTGATTATCTTTCATGTTACTGTACACACTTCTAAATCTTGAGTTATTCTTATCTATATTGTTTCTTGGCTTTCCATGGTGCTGAATATACAAACACTCCATTTAGAATGTCACTCTTTTCGTTGCCCACCTCATCCCAGTGTAACTCTAGTCAATGGTTCAGTATCTGTTCCTTTCTCTATATCTGATCGCCTCCTTTAGGAAACTGTTTTCTCTTACATTTTTCTTTCTTTCAGTAAATCAAGTCTTATATTATCTATTTATATTTTCTAAGAATTTATTGTTTACAAATCTTTTCTTTTATCCTCAAATTTTTTTTTGTTAATCCTTTGTCAAATCTTATAATTATGTAAAGAATTTCAACTTTTTACCTGTTCTGTTTATCATTATTATGGTTCCAAAAACAGATAATAGCATAATGATTTTAGAAAATATTGACTTATGTAAGATGGGTATCCTCCTTTGATAATGCATATTTTTATCTTAATCGTAAAATGTATCCTTTTCTTGATCGAGTCATTAACCATGGACAGGTAAACGTCTAAATCGATAACGTAACAGGTAAACGTATAGTGTATACGCTACCGCTTGTTTCAACTTCACTTGGTAGTTCCGGTAATGCATTTTTTTTTTATGATTTTTTTTTATACATATAATTCTAGCTATCTACAACAAAGACATACTCAATAAAAAAAATGGAAGTAACTTAATGATTTTTTATTAACTGAGACCTGAAAACTTTTGTTGATTTTGAGAGACTACCACTCTCGGGGCCCTGGGAGTCTTTTTCCTTGCTACTTGATAAAAACAGCCTAATGGTGGCTTCTAGGAGTCCCTGAGGCATATTCACTTGAAAAATGAACCTCCTAGGCTGAAAACAGAAAAATCTGTAAAGAAAAGAAAAATGGGGAAATTTTTAGTAACGAAAAAAAAGTTACATGTGATAAAAATATTTTTGTCTAATATGGGTTTGAGACTGCTGAAAATTGTATATATAAAATTTGAATAATCGATAAATAAGATGATATATGAAAATCCTGAAATAAAAAGAACTTTAACAATTTTCTTTAAAATTTTCAAAAAATAACTTGCGCCGATAATTAATTTTCCTCTTTCATATTTGCACTATTCCAGTCCATGTGACCTATAATATCCGAAAATTATTGCTGGAATTGTAGAAAATATTAAGATAAAACAGAAAATAATGAATACTAACCATTCTGGGCTACATTCAGTGTATTTTCAGTTGAAAGATGAACAGGCTAAAAACTGAAAAATATGGAAAGAAAAGAAAAAGGGGGAAATTTTTATCCTACATCCTACATCCAATATACCATTAGCATCATGTTCTCAAATCATCTATCAACGTTCACTATAAGTATCAAAACACTATTCACAGAAATAAATATATTTTAATCAATATTGTAAAACTTGTGAAAATCAATCACAGTCACTTACCAGGTAAACGTGTAGCGTATAGGCTACCAGGAAAAACAAAATTGGCGATTTCCGAAAAATGGCGAGAGAGAGGACAATAGCAGTTGTTCCTTCGGCTGTGTCTCTGGTCTAAATAACCGGTGCTGGGTAAATTTCCGCTCAGAAGCCGAACCCAAGCGGCGCAGAAGTGAAAAGGTGGTTTTGCGCATATAGACGGTAGTGTATACGCTACACGTTTACCTGTCCAGGGTCAGACATCAGGTTTTCACATGCTATGGATATTACTGAGTGTGTTTTCAATGATTCTTAAATAAATTGTCATCGCTGCCAAAGACTTACTAAACTCATTAAACCCATAGCTTCATACATACCAATCCTTTACAAAATGAAGTATTTTCTAAGTCAGTGATCATTGAATTATTTGGCATTGCTTTTCATCCTTTTAGAAAAGATACCATTTGTAAAGTTATCACAAAAAAAATTAAGTTTAATTTGTGAATTCCTATCCTTGTTTGACACTTCAAAACAAAGTTACATTTTCAAGATGTATGTATTCTTTCTTCCATTTGGAAAAATATATAAAACTAATAATTTTCCAAAGAAGACATTGGACATATGAATAAAGATTTTCCATAGTACACCTTTTTCTAAAAACAAACAATCATAAATGTGGCTCACTAGTCAATCGTAAGTCAAACTGAAGATCATGAAAATTACCAAGTCCTGTTTCTCCTCTTTCAGATGAGCTTTGAGTGTAATGGGTGGTGGGTGGCCAGCAGACAGGCGTGGTCATGGAGTGGGTGTCAGGCAAATGGCCTGGTCGGCTACAGTCGTCCTTTTCTTGTGCCTGTGGACGTGGTGCAAGGCAGTTGAGACCTGTGAAATGGGTGAACTCAAATGTCATGATGGTAGCTGCGTGGCTGCCGACCAATATTGCGATGGAGAAAACGACTGTTCTGATGGAGAAGATGAACCTCCAAAATGCACACGTAAGTCACAAAAATGTTTCTTCAATAACCTGCTTTTATTCCATTTATATTTTAGAATTCTAAGTACGCTCATCAAACCTTAATAAAAATTTTCGGCAAAAAAAGGTAACAATAATAAAGAACGAAAATTTTTATATTAGGGGGCTATTCAAAATCTCCATGATCCATCATTTTACCACAAATGCTTAACATTAATATTTTGCAACCGTTATGCACTCCCAAACACTTGTAGTTTTATCCTCCAGCTATCTTTATCCTTAATGATTACATACCCATTGTGGAATACTAACAATTCATGTGAAAACTTGGGAGCTCCAAAGAAGAAAGGCAGAAATCCACTTTCATGTAATTTTACATCTTTTAAACATAATTAATAATACATGTAAACGATAAGTAGCATACCTAGGCACAGTCATATAGAGGTTTATGTTTTGAAACTATGGAAGGTTATTTCCCTTCTATTTTCTTTAAGCTAAAAATTAGCGAATAACACCTTTTTATGACTTTGATGTATTGAAGAGATAACTGGAAACTATTGAGGTGTTACAGACTTGAAAAAATGTCACTAGTGTTAGAATTTTATAAAAAAAGACAGTTTGTTATATAAATATTTAAGCATTAATATTTCCACATTGTAGCCAAATGACAGGGAATCGAGGGGAAGCCCCAGCAATAGCCTATTGCTGACTAGCCAATTTTGCCGTTTGCCCAAGGACTATGAAGTGAAACTTGAGGTGGGAAATGGGATTTAAATTACATTTAAAATCTGTGATTTTTTTCCTATGAGTATTAAAACAATTCGCCCTTTATAATAGGGAGACTCACTTATTACTTGGAGGGAGTCCCCTAGAACTAGACTGGCAGGTTCTTTTTCCTTTTCTGGACCTTTCATCATTTCTGGCCCCCTGCAAGAGTGAGTAAGGTGACTAAAACAACATTATAATACCTCCAGATTTGAATGTAGAAGCTATTAGGGCCTCGGCCAGTTCTGTCTTGAAAGGAAAACCTATCTTTATGGCCTCTCCCTTGCAGGGATGATGAAGGAGTTGCTTCTTGACAGATATAGTCTGCAAGAAAGGTACTTGATTGCATAAGTCTTCAGCATCAGATGTCCAACCTGCATGTAACAGTTGTGGCTGCTGCATCCACTTGAAAGGGGAACAAGTACTCATTACCTTAGATGATATGCATACTTGTTCCATGTGGGAACTTGGAGTGTTACACAACTACTGAGCAGCCATTGCAGGACTTAAGGAAAGGAGTCCAAGGGCCCATAGGCAACGTTTAGCCAAAACATTCAGCTTCAAGTACACTGACAGGTAAACCGTAAGGCTACTAACAGTACCCGGCTTGTGAGTTCTTCTTTGAGGTGGCAGAAATCTGTAACGAAAAAAGTTTCATATGTAAACATGCAACTCTACAAAGCTTCAAGGAGCAGAGTTGAAACACTAGCTTCTGATTCCTGCTGGGGCTAATGTTAAAGTTGTGATGCTAGTTTACAAGATGTGAAGTCCTTTTGAAGTATCACCATAGGGCTCTCACAGGGAACTAAGCATCTTCTTGTCATTTTCATATTAAAGAGATAGGATGAAGAAGTCACATATCACGTTTTTGAGACAGATTGGTACTGGGTCTTTGTAGGTGATAGATCCTGTTCTATCTAAGGTTGTCATGATAAAAGAGCCTGAAATCTCTACTATTCTCTTTCCAATCCAGACAAGAAACCCTGAGGAAAAACGCCCCAGTGATGCCCTTCTCAGATTAGCAGAAAACACATGTACCAGTGTCATGAGATCGAAAACCATTCTACCACGACACCTAAGTTACAGGGTAAGGAAAAGCTCCCTTCATGAACTGATCATTCCTCAAAGGAGTGAGCCAAACTCTACCAAAGATTTTTTTTTTTTTTCAGCAGAAGGAGGCAACGAAGTTCACAATCTGCTGAAATGTGCTCTATCCAGGGATATGCGTTCTCTATTATTACCATTGTAGAGTGTGTCTATTATGAAACCTACCTGAGAGCTAGCAAAACGGGACACCTTGAAATTTGAGGCCAACTCTGAGTGTCCCCCAGAGGGGACCAGGAAGGGGGAATACCACATTCCATTCTACTTGGAAAGTACAGGTACTTGGTCCCTATATACTTGTTACCAGTATGTAATAAGTATCTAGTATAAGAAGTTCACAGTCCAGCTGACCGAATTTTGGGTTAATAGTCATGGGGTGAGTTCCATCACTCCATCCTAGAAGAAGAGGGTTCCTTTCAAGGGTATCATAATCCATACCCATACCTGGTGTACGGTGCTGGTGAGGGACCACTCACTTACAACCTGTGCCACAGTATTAACTGCTCCATCAGGGTCATGCTTTACTTGAACTATGAAGGAATCCAACAGCTGGTGAGCTCTATTATTCCATTCTAAAGGAAGAGAGTGGCTTTCTTAGGACAAGGATGTTCATCTCATGTCATGACAGGAACAGGGAAGGTGGACTAACATCTCACCTTTACCTGACCTATTTAGCTGGTTGATTTTAACTCCGACTCATCACCTGTATCTGATGAAACGAGGAAGAGATCGTATTGGGGATGTATTTGCTAAACCTAACCCAACAGTGCTAGTTGAAGGGTGAGACCAGATACTACAGAGAAGGAGAGCGACTGCCTTATGATCAAGGAATTCCTCGTATGTCACAATAGGAGTGATAAGGGAAGGTGCATACGCTCACTCTTACCTGGCCTAGGGATCCACCTGTTTCTAAGGTACAGGTCAGTGGGTGAGATCTGTCAAATCCTCTTAAAGGAGAAGTGCTCTCCCTAGAAGTCCCAATATGACCCAATAAGTGTATGTTCTGTATCTACAAGGCCCTCACCAAAAGCATGAAGTCTTCTCTGGAGGCTGAATATGAAGCAAAAGTTCCAAATAAATGTGGTCTGAAAAAGTACCTAAAGTTTGAGTACTTAAAGTAATTATTAAAAAGTTGGTATTAGAGTATTTTAGAACACTGCAAGAAATCTAGTGCAAAAATTCCAGATCGTTCCGTTTCACCTCTGTCAACATGTCCAGAGACGGAACCAGAATGTTAGTTTTGGAACTGATCTTGCTGGGAGATGGAGAGGGAATATGCAAGGCATGACATCCTGCTACTGATAGCAAGAAACATACCTCTGTTTCTTCTCACCTCCTTATTCTTCCTCCTAACAGCCTTCCTTGGCTGAGCCCTAGGAACAGCAAGAATAAATGGAGCCGAAACAATTACCTTACAGATGATGAAGTGGTTAATGGTCATTCCTCAAATCTGAGCCAGATTGTATGGTCACCATCAAAAACTCGAGAACTACTGAACAGCAAATGAAGGAGTCTTGCTTTTGGTTTTCTTATTCCCCCACTGCATCAACATCACCATCTAGATAGGGAGAAAAGGACTCTAGTGCTGATCAGATTTGCAACGCAATTGTTGTTCCTACTATAAGTCAAGCAAGTTGTTCATCTGTTGAGAAAATAAGAAAATTCCATTCATCCCGATGAGATAAATTTGTATAAATTTTCCCATTACTACATCACAGTGGCTGTCCATCTGTTGGTTGATGGTATCATCTAGATCGAGACCATAGCAAGAGGTGAACTGTAGTGTCCTGCTATGAATTGAATCCTGTTGTTAAGCCAAAAGGAAAGGCGGGGATTTTCTGGGTTGGCTAGACCAGCATGAGTATTTAGACCTGCAGATATGAGTATTCACCCCATTCAGGGACTTAATAGAGGTTTTGGCTCACAGATATCTACTGTCAGGTTCCGTACAGTGGTTATCATCAAGGCCTCTTTCAACAGCTACAATCTTCTAGGACTATGGTTACCATCTGCCTAGGACTAATCTAATATGTGGACTAATACTTCAGAAACCCCAGAGAAGACTGGTTCCTGCTAGATCAGAGACTTTCAAGGCTTCTTTCATTCACACGGGTTGAGTGCTCATCAACCTGAACTGGGGGATTGTTCCTTCTCCTATAACACGAATGTTCAAACCTGAATACCAATCCAGGAGAGTTTACGTTGAAGGCAGAAGATTGTTGAGGTGTAAACAGTCTTATTCTATATTCAAGATACAGTTCCTGGACCCACCAATTAACCAAGATAAGGAGCGGTATCATGTACTCTCCTTCTGATGATTGGGTGTTGTTGAGCAGTCTAGTGTGGCACATGGTAACATACATGGATTAATCACACAGACCTGGGACTAACCGCCCTCTCATTTGAATGTAGGGGTTTAGAAATATTGAAGTTATGCTCTCTCATACCTTAAAGCACCTCCAGGTTTTGGGAGTAGAAAGAGAGAGAGAGAGTGAGGACAAAGGAATCATCACCTTAGACGGAATCAATAAAGGTCCATTGAGGATCCATTCACTGTACAGGCATGCAACTGTCATACCGAGATTTGTTACTCTCTTCCAGAAAGGAAAATAACCTCTGACAACAATGTTTCGTTACCGACATTACTTATGGTGCTGGTGTTTGGTCCAAGAGGACCATCATGTGCAACCGGTAAAAACAGGAAACAGTCACACCTGATGGCGAGAGAGCTTCATCATGGCACAAAGAGTAGCCATTAACATCACCCATGATTACCATATATTACTGGTTCTCAGTTTTGGTAGGGCTGCTCCCCTGTGACACATGAAAACAACAGTAGCTTTTACACTATCCTCACAATTCCCCAAAGATAACATTTGATGAATGAGGTTAATATCAGGACCTGGAGGTAGGGTGGTTGATACCCTTATTGGCCTATAGTACGGTTCTAGAGATTAGTCTTGGTAGGACCATTCACCTACAACAAATAAACTAGTAGTAGCTGTTACAACAGGCTAACAATTGTAAAACAAGCTCAGAGGGACCGGTCAGTGCATGAGCTTGGGGGTGTGGTGTGAGCAATACTCTGTTTGGCTTACTATACAGTGCTGAAGATCAGTACAAGTAGAACCATTCCCTTACAGCTGGTGAAACAGTGGGGCTGTCATTCTAGGTTCATTCTTTGTTATCTAACACTGACAGTACTGGTAAGTGGGAGACTTTCATATGTTACAGAGTGGTGCACTAAATGAATTTAACAATCCTCTCAAGTCTTGAGAGGAATGGAAAAGGTGAAATCAAGTACAACACCCTACCCTGTTTGAGTTGAACCGCTGACTTGTGATTGATGCGACAGCTGTGACTCTAGAACTGTTTCGCGCTCTGCTTTACTAACCCCGAAGGTACCAGTTATCAGATAAATATCATCACTCCCTCCAAAAGTAGGAGGGCGATGGCTGTAAGTCACTAGGTACTTTGGTAAAAAGGCCTTCTGATATGACTTTTCTTCTTCATATACTTTTCCTTCGCTAGGAAAAAAGTATTCAATGAAAAGAATAGGAGGAAGAAGTTGGAGTTGGTAGAGGAGGAAAAGAGAGCACAAATTCTCTCTACTTCCTGTTGCCACTCATTCTCCATTGCTGCCTCGGAGGAGTTATGGTCTGGACAGCCGATGATGACTGTATTGCCTTGGAATGATGAGTCTACAAGTGCTTCGTCCACAGCAACAAAAATCTCTATCCTTGTTACTTGGAACACTCACTGATATTAGCTCTAGCACCATACTACAAGCACTAAACAGGAGTAACCGTATGAGGGACTAATGACAGCGCCAGGGGTGCCAGTCAGCACAAAATGATGATTATTTTTGGACACAAAGGTAAGAGTAATACTGGATCTGAACCAGGTAACCCCCTCCCGGGGAAAGGATACTACCAAAGCATGAATCAATTTATGCTACATGTAGAGTTTATCATCCTCCTGAGTCCTAATATCAAGATCATGAATGACGCTTTAAAGAAATAAAAACGGTGATTTATGTTAAACCATATTAAGTACAAGATCCAACTGTAAAATATTGATGTAATGTATGTTCTTACTGGTTGGGGTCTAATACAAAAGGGCCTCCTTCTTTGCACAACATAGCATTAAAAAAACTTAGATTAGACTGTTGTTCCAACTCCACTAAAGACAAATCTTTATTTTCAAGGCAAAAAGGTTTTTATAATTATAAGAACAAGAGGGATATATTTTCCTGATTGCACATAAATCAGAACAAGGTTCAATAAACAGCCAAAATATTATCATGATATTTATAGGAGTACACTACCATGTTGAATAATGCCATGAGCAAAATAAACAAAATCTTACTTTCGAGTGGCAAAATAGCACATTAATTTCCCATTGCTATTTATTTTTCATTTTTTGGGGGGTAAAGAATCCCCCGGCTGTCCGAGTTAATAAAAAACACATATAGGTTTCTTAAAGTATGTCCACAACTGCTTGGTAGGCAAACATTGTTATTAGAGTATGATGGGGGAACGGTAATGAGCTGTGATAACGTACAAATAACATTATAGTTATGATTAAGTGATCGCACTTAGGGGAAGGAACTGCCACACTTGCGTATCCTCTATTCCAGAGGTGACAAGTATACTTCATAATATCTGGCTGTTCGTGTTTCCGTCTTGTCTATCATAAATGTGTTCAGCACGGTGATGAATTGTTGTACCTTCTATAAATGCTTGTAAAATTATTGATCCATTCTCATGTACGTTTGATATTTGTGTAATCATTACATGGCTCCCTTATGTAGTTTTTTTTTTTTTTTTTTTTTTTTTTTTTTTTTTTTTTTTTTTACGCAACAATTCCCATTTATGCAATTCCTTTTTTTTCGTGTAAAGTGTAGCAATCATAATTCTGCAGTTCTATGTTTTTTTTTATTTTCCTTTTAATCTTGCTGTTCATTACACGAATGATATCGTACTACATAGGACTGCAAAATGTCTCCTGATACCAAAATTTGACTGAGTTAGTATCTGTGTGTAGACAAAGGTTATCCACTTTGCTTGTCCTTTTTTGCCCAGTAAACCAGTAGAGACCAGAAGACTAAACTAGGTCTGGTGGCTCTGTTTGTTACCATATCCATGCTTTTGGCATTTATGCTACTGACATCATCACTGATAATTCCTGCCAACCCTCATCGCCCAATAATGCTCACCCACAAGGAACGACATACTTGTGTGGAAGTACTATCAAAATAACTTAAAGGTTTTATAAATAGACATAAAATATATTATTATTATTATTATTATTATTATTATTATTATTATTATTATTATTATTATTATTGTTGTTGTTACTTGCTAAGCTACTTCCTTAGTCGGAAAAAACAGGATGCTGCAAGCCCAAGGGGTCCAACAGGGATAATAGCCCAGTGAGAAGAGAAAATAAGGAAATAGATAAAATAAATTTTGTATGGGAAGTAATAGCATAAGAAAAAATATAT
The DNA here is from genome assembly GCF_036898095.1 of Palaemon carinicauda. Taxonomy (NCBI): domain Eukaryota; kingdom Metazoa; phylum Arthropoda; class Malacostraca; order Decapoda; family Palaemonidae; genus Palaemon; species Palaemon carinicauda. The sequence continues at coordinate 81,742,196 of NC_090729.1, forward strand.
TAAATGCCTTAAGATCAGTTACAACATTAAATAGATCTTTCATTTATAAAGAAATGAATAGGGAATCATGTCAACCTATTCAACTAAAAACATTCATGTTTGAAGTTCCACCGATTCAAATGCCTAATTAGTAAGATCCATCCACAATCTGGTAACAACTAGAATAAAACTTCTGTAATACAGTGTAGTGTTGAGCCTTATGATGGAGAAGGCAAGACGGTTAGAATTAACAGCATGCCTAGAATTATGTATGGGATGGTCTTTATAAAAAAAAGTAGGGAAAATACCATTTGGGTCTACAGTTCCATAAATATTAATTTAAGGTCCATCAAGAGCATTTTAATTTCATAGGACCGAAAAGCTAAACTAGTTAGTTTAGCCTGAGGAAAACTGGAATGAATTAGGTTGAGTTTCTTATATTTATTTTTATTGCTGAACACATCAATCAAAAGGTGGGCTTTTCCTTTGGACAGTGAGTGGCAGAACAATCTGGTAAAGGAGGAACTGATAAGTCTACACCAAAGAGTGTAGATTAAAGGGTAGCCCACCACTTGTGGGCCTGAAGATTACAAATTGCATTCCTTTAAGAGATTCATTAACTGATGAAAAAGTCTTTTGAGTATAATTTGCAATTGCCTTTTTTATTCCAACCTAAAAAGAAGACTCACATACCCTTCTCATTGTTCCTCAGTTCCGAATTGCTCGGAACATCGGCAGCGCTTACATAAACAGTGTGAACATCCCAACTAACTAAAGAGGAAGGAAGGACAATGCATGTGCAATACACCTTTATTTCAAATGAAATGGTACAATCTTTTCATAAATAACACAATTTTAAAACACTTCAGACAAAGATCATAAAATAACATTGTACCAGTGCTCATTTCACAGCGACACATTTCACAACTGTCCAAACATTGTTACTAAATGAAAGTCAGATGCTCAAAGCTAGTGTACACTTCAATTCAGTTATAACAAACTGAATAATATACAAAATCTCTAGACAGTCTGTAATAATCCAAGACAGTTGTGCGTAACTGGAGACATTACGCAAAACATTGAAACACTTTCAGAATTAGCAAAAAATATATCGAAAACTTTAAACAAGGAATTCCATTCCTCGTGCAGTTAGATATTTAATAAGTTTTTCTCCCATGGCCTCAGAAACAAGAGAATTTTGGTGGCGAGTTATTTGTTACAATAATCTAAAACGGTACTTTGATATTTATAAATAGCCTGCCTCAGACAAATGAAGCACATGTACGTATGTATATTATTTATCTGAGAACAGTAATAAAAAGAAATATATGAATTATATAATTGTCCTCAACAGTCTTAAATGTCACAATAATCAATAATGTAGGCTACCTATATGTATCAATACAATATACGGATATACAATACTGTATATTGTAAACTTACTGTAGGCATTTACAGTACATATAGATGTACATTTTATAAACATATTAAACTATAATTAAAGGTATGAAGGAATGAATTGTTTTAGCTTATTCAAGTAAAGATATCTTCTCTCAGAATACATGTGACCAGATACCCATTTGAATTTTCATTATTATTAGCAGTTATATCTCGGCTGATTACTTCATTGGAACGAGTAATTTCCCTCTCCATGAGGGGTTTCCTCCAACTGGTTACAAACATATTGGCAGCAGCAACAGCTCGTTGATCGGAAACTTTACCTTGAATCCTATTGAGTCTTCATATAATTTTAAAGAAAGAAAAGAAATTTTCAATGGGATTTAGGGAAGGTGAATTTGGAGGCAGATACTTTACTTGAAGGTTACCGGAGTTAAGCATATTTCTATGACGAGGTACATTGTCCATGAGTAGTACTGCTCCTTCATCTCCAAGTAGTATTGAAAGAAATATTGTGAAGGCATCGAAAACCTCTCTGTTAACAGATGTATAGATTAATGTATTTCACAGTAAACCAGCCTCACAAAGTTGGACTCGGCAGCAATAACAGTGATGTTTTGTCCTCTTTAATTCATTATAAATACGGTACACGCTTTGCCTAGCTTATAGGTCTCTGTCCATAATGATGTTAAGTATACAGATTAAAGCCTGTTTCATCTATGTGTATTCTATGCTGCTGTATCCTTTCAGTTCACTTGTGTAGGGGAATTTCTTGACAATGGTATATTATTATTATTATTATTATTATTATTATTATTATTATTATTATCATTATTATTATTATTAATTGCTAAAGGGTCTATTACTTCCCATCGTGCGTGGTACTACGAGTGATTTGTGTGACAAAAATGGGTCAAGTAATGATTTGCACGCAGGTGGAAAATACATTTTATGGTGGTCACAAACACGAAGCATAGCACACAGCTGAGATGCACGTAGGTGGAAAGTACCTTTTTTGGTAGTCACAAACATGACGCATAGTACGCAGCCTGAGAACTGGCCGGCCAGTTTTTCACTACGACCTGACAGCAACAATTAACACGCCTGGAGCACGCTAATTGTCTTTGCCAGGTCGTAGTGAAAAACTGGGCGGCCAGTCTTCAGGATACGTGCCATGCGTCGTGTTTGTGACCACAAAAAAATGTACTCTCTGCCTGCGTGCATCTCAGCTGTGTGCTATGCGTCGTGTTTGCGACCACCAAAAACTGTACTTTCCACCTGCGTGCATCTCACTACTTAGTCTCATTTTGGCATGCAAACCACTATTAGTAAGTTGGATAAGCAGGATGCTAAAAGCCCAAAAGGCTCCAACAGGGAAAATAGCCCAGTGAGGAAAGAAAACAAGGAAAATTAAAATATTTTAAGAACAGTAACAACATTAAGATAAATATGTCCTATATAAACTATATAAGCTTTCACAAAACAAGAGGAAGGGAAATAAGATAGAATAGTGTGCCCAAGTCTACCCTCAATCAAGAGCACTCTAACCCAATACAGTGGAACACCATGGTACAGAGGCTATGACACTATCCAATACTAGAGAACAATGGTTTGATTTTGGAGTGTCCTTCTCCTAGAAGAGCTGCTTACCATAGCTAAAGAGTCTCTTCTACCCTTACCAAGAGGAAAGTGGACACTGAACAATTACAGTGCAGTAACCCCTTAGGTGAAGAAGAATTGTTTGGTGTTGTCAGTTGTAAGAGGACAGAGGAGAATATGTAAAGAATAGGCCAGACTACTCGGTTTGTGTGTAGGCAAAGGGAAAATGAACCATAACCAGTGAGAAGGATCTAATGTGGTACTGTATGGGCAGTCAAAGTACCACATAACTTTGTAGCTGTAGTATCTCAACAGGTGGTTTGTGCCCTGGCCAACCTACTACCTTTGCAAGCTTTCAGGGTAATACGCTGTCTATCTAAACATCTCTATATTGCGCAAGTAGAGACTTTTGGTTTATGTGGCTACACATCATAAAATGTTCCGCAACTCAAGAATAAAATAGTCTTAGTTGGGTTTCTTTCAATTGAAAACACAAGAAAATCCACATCTATTCAGTTATCAAGAGCGATATATAACCCATCTCCATGGTGAAGATGGGCTTATTTTAAGTCTATATATATATATATATATATATATATATATATATATATATATATATATATGTATGTATATACATATATATATATATATATATATATATATATATATATATATATATATACATACATACATATATATAAAACGTATTTTGACA
>NC_090729.1:81746386-81766386 GCF_036898095.1 Palaemon carinicauda
TATATATATATATATATATATATATATATATATATATGTATGTATATACATATATATATATATATATATATATATATATATATATATATATATATATACATACATACATATATATAAAACGTATTTTGACATAGGAAAAATCTATCCGATCTCAATGTGCTACAACTAACATGTATCCTGTTGAACCATTCCAGGAGCAGCCATCGCATGACGCAAGGTCCACACTGAGAATTGGGAGGGGATGGAAGAGTAACAGGCAGGCCATCAGGACGACATGACTATCTCACCCAAAATTAGGTTTTTCCTATGTTAAAATCTATTTTTGGGGGCTCGAGCCATGTCGTCCTGATGGAATTGTATCAGAGAATTATCATTTTCAGTTATGGCCAGGAGAGTTTTAACCCTTTACATAGACATAATCATACTTCCTTTAGCATTGGTAACTATGGTACCAAGCTGTGATTCAAGCGATATGTTTGTAAAAAGTAGGAGCAAAGGAACTCATCCTCACAGTTCCACTCACTTTGGAGAAGATCTGTCTCCAGAAGATGAAAAGACCGAAGTCTATAAAAGGAGGTTAAAAATTGAGGTGCACTGCTTTTATTTTGTACAGTAGGTCCAATGAAAAGAAACACAAAAATGAACAGCAGTCTTTTATTGTTTCCAAGGATGCATAAATGTAACAGTAACCAATTATAATATTATATGCAGTAGATATATACGGAAAACCGGAATTTTCCGACCCCAAAATTATGTAACAGAGTAGTAAAATAGTACTACCTAAAGGGGAAAATATCACCTTTGACTCTTTACAATATTAAATAGTACACCGAAAAGAGGAACATGAGTCGCCTTGCACAATGTAGACTGAGAAGGCCCAACTACAGAGTCTATGAGTCCAAATACAACACTTAAGAAGCTAGTTTAATCACACTACCAGCGGCCACTACAGTGTTTAATCTCTTCCCACTGTCGTATCAATGTTTTGAAGAACACTCTTGAAGATTTCCAGCTCATGTAAGCTTGTAAGCCTGCAAAGGACATAGATTGGAAAAAATTGAGGAAGAGGCAACTTTCCTAGGGTCATGACCTGAAATAGGTGACATTGGACCTTAACTGTTTCAGAGAAAGATTAGATCCTGTCATCTCCCCTTTAAAAAGTTGACCGCCATTAAATGCCCGGCTCTTTAAAATGTACGCCCTAAGGCACTCCATGGGGGTACAGAGAAGGGTCCTCCTTAAGTGGGATAATCTTCCAAGGCCCCCAGACTATCGTGGGATGTTTGTTTTTCGCCAAAAATGCAGGATCAGGGTAAAGATTTACTTCCCCGATTCCGAGAATTCAATGTGGCCATCATCCCTTAAAAGGGCCAAAATCTTGCTGAATCTAGTACCAGAAGCCATAGCAAGTAAAAAGATAGAATTTTGAGTAAGATCCCTCATAGAAGTAGAGGTGTTATCTATCGAGGAGGCAAAGTGCAGGACTTTATCCAAGGACCACTAAATAGCCTTGGGAGGAGCATTAGGTTTCAGTTTAGCAGAAGCCTTCTGGATTTTATTGAACAGCTCACTAATAAGTTCAATATCCAAAGCATAAGCAATGGATCTATACTCAATTTTCTTTTAATGAGGCGCATTTGCAATGACTCGCAGCGGTGCCCTTTTAGCTCGGAAAAGTTTCCTGCTATCTGATTGGTTAGAATAATCTTGTCCAACCAATCAGTGATCAGGAAACTTTTCCAAGATAAGAGGGCACCCCTGCGAGTTGGTGCAAATCTGCCTCACTAAAAAGAATTGACTCTAGTTAGTGCCGACTTACATAAGGCAATAGTTGTAGAAGCCAGACCTTGATCATCCAATGAGATAAAAAAAGAAATGCAGAAGTCCATAGAAATGGAAAAGGTCTGATTACTTTTCCCGAATGCAACCCATTTTTTCAGGAAGACAAATATTTTTGTTTCGTGGTGTTGCACTTGTACTCTTCTTTGAGCCGTGAGGGTGAGCAAATCATGAGCTGTAGGGTTTTTATCCAAGAGGAAGCGAAGAGAGTCTTCTGTTGAACATCCTGGGACAGCACTGGAGATGGTAGAGGGGCCTGGAGATGTTTGAGTTCCAGAACAGATGATAACAATTGCTCTTGGGTGCCACTAGACCTGCTGTTCCCTTGAAAGTCCGCAGTTTGTTCAGGACTTTCATCGGGAGGCTGAATGGTGGAAATAGGTAGATGTGAGGCCAATTGTTCCAATCCAGAGACTTCACATCCATTTCTATTGCTTCTGCATTTAAGTTTGGTGCTACAAACCTGGGAAGCTCGTTGTAAAGAGATCGATTCGCAGTTCTGGGACTTGCTCTAGTATGAAACAGAATTATAATGTGTCCAGAGGCCATTCTGTTTCCAGAAGCTTGGATCTTGACAAGACGTCCGCCGTCACATTACTAACCCCTTCGAGGTGAACTGCTGAGAGATGCCAGTTCATCCATTTTGCTAAAGTGAGGATTGCTAGGATCACATGGTTGATCTGAAGAGACCTAGAGCCCTGTCTGTTGGCATAGTGGACTATCGTCCCGTTGTCGATGACTAAATTGATGTGTGATTTCGCCTTTGGGTTCATTCTCTTAAGAGTCAGAAACACTGCCATAGCTTCCAGAATATTGATGTGAAATTTCTGAAATGTGATTGACCACCGACCCTGTACTCTCTTGGAAGAAGAGTGTCCCCCCAAACCTAGTTCCGAAGCATCCAAGTGAATAGTCACAGAAGGAGGAGGGTACTGCAGAGGGAGGTGTGTCGATAAACTCCTGGCAGTGGACCATGGGTTGATTTGCTTTCGCAGTAAGACCGGGATTTTGTGGCAAAGATCTTTCCGAGCGCTTGATGCCATTCTTCTCCAGACTTTGTTGGAATTTTTGAGTATCGGTTTTAGGGTCGGGTCCATCACAGCAGCGAACTGCAGTGAACCCAAGACTCTTTCCGGTTGCTGTCTGGTGAGTACTTTTGAACCAAGAAGGCACCCGGCAAAGTTTGCTATTTCCTTTCTCTTGCGTTGCGGTAGAGAGAGGGAGTGTGACTTTAGATTCCAGTGAAGCCCTAGCCCTTGGACTTTTTGAAGTTGATCTGAAAGCCCAGAGACTGTAAACAATTTCATGACTTTTTGAGCTTCGTTGCAGCCCAGACTAGCCAGTTGTCCAGGTATACCATCAACTGGAAGCTTTTGTTCTGTAATTGCTGGACTATGGCCTCGATTAGCTTTGTGAAAATCTATGGAGCTATATTGAGCCCGAAGGACATAGCTCTGAATACGTAGGCCTTTCTTGGCAGTCTGAAACCAAGGTAGGGGGAGAAGTGCTGACCTATCGGAAGATGTCAATAGCCATCTGCAAGATCTATGGAGACGGTGTAGGACCCTTGGGGTAGTAAGGTCCATATTTGCAAGATAGTAAGGATCTGGAACTTGTCGTTCAGAAAGAATTTGTTTAGTGGGGCAAGTCCAGGATGGTTCGAAGAGTGTTCAAATCTTTTCTGGGCATGCAGAATAGCCGCCCTTGAAAGTTCATGGATTTTGTGCAACGGATGACTCCCTTCCAGAGAAGATCCTGTGCATAATCCTTCAAAATTGGGTTATGGTTTGGAAGAACCTCTTGATGAGGTTTCTGTCTCCATTTCCAGCCTAGTCCATTTGAGACTATTATGTGAGCCCAGGGATTGAACTCCAATTGATCCCTGAACATATGAAGTAGTCCCCCTACCGGGAGCTCCTTATTGTTGGTGTGAAGGACCAGCGTCTTTAACCGCCTTGCCTCTACTTCCTCAGCCTCTAGATTGACCGCCTTTTCCAAACCTTCCCCTGCTATTGCTGCCCTTCTTTTGAGACCTGGCAGGGTGGAACGTGGTGGTAGCTCTCTCATACACCGGACTGAAGGCTGGAGGCTGTGGTACATGCTGCTGGCGAACTGTGTATACACTCCAAGGGATGGCAGCAACTAAGGCTGTCACAGCAGGAAAGGATTTCCTTCCCTTAAAGTGTCGTCTGGGCTTCTTGCCTTTGGGTTGAGGTCCTTCATCCGGGGTAAATTTCTGTTTAGAGGACATAACGCCCTTGTCTACAAGGCTCTTATTCTCCTAAGCAGCTTTGTGCATGAATTCCTTAACCAATTCCTTGGCGAAGAGATCTTTCCCCCCAGATATTAGAGTCGATCAGTTTTCTAGGACCATGCCTGATCATAGCAGCGGCTAGTATGTGTTCTCTACATGCTCTCCTGGTCAGGAAGAAAGCATGGAGATCCTTACGAAATATAGTTAAGTGAGTCTTCGCTAAGACAGGGAAGAGGTCAGATTTGGAATAGTTTCCAAAAAGCATCTATAGATGAGGTTGAAAGGCTAAAGAGGCAGATAGTCTCTCTTTGTCTTCCAATTCTTTCCTTAATATGGATTCGGGAAATCTAGGCAGTTTCTCATTAAACTGCTTACCTCCAATGTCTTTAGCTAGTTTTCCAATAGTAAATGTATGTTGGACATCCTCCTAACTGTCCGAATGAAAAGAATGGTCTACCCTCCACAATTGCTTTCTTTAATGCCTCTAAACTTTTAGAGGCCAAAGGGAAGACAGTATCCTTGGGGGCTACAAAGGTGGCCTGCTTCCTGCCAAAAGTAGAAAGTTGGGTTTTATTGAATTCAGCCATCTTCAGCTCCTTAACCAGAAGAGACTGCCCCTTGCTATGGTCGAGGATGATTGTTTCCTTAGGGACCGTATCATCCCTAAATGTCGCTTCCGAGTTAAGCCTTATGTAGCAGTAAGGATAACTATCGATCGATGGGAAGAATTCAAAGTCTGAGACTGGCTTGGAACCCAAACCCTATCCGATGTGGAGGTACCCTTTACTTAAGGCATTATGCTCAGCATAACGCCAAGGGTTCTTAACTGTGCATTCTGGTAGGCTCAAAGGTGGGGAGCCTTATAAGCAGATGCCTTTTGTAAAGTTTCTATCTTCGCTATGAGGTCCGCTTCAGAACGTTCATGTTTGGTGGTTAGGTTTTCCATGAAAACTTTCATGGACACCGTAAGTTCTGAGCTACTTGGAAATGAAGGTTTCTCTAATGTAGGAACAGGGGTGGAGGTGTAAGCTGGGGCCTGAGCAGTATGGATGAGGGAAAAAACTTAAAAGGCACTGGTAACAGTATCCAAAGACTCTTCAGAGGCTTTCGTGGTCGGTAGGATCCTCTCCCTCTCTGACGACCCAGAAAAAGTTGTCGACGTGTCGATGACTTGTTGCCCATGACTTGCAGAGCGCCCTGAACTTCATCATCCGCATGGTCTGCTGGTACCAGCTAGAGTTGTACCGTTGGTTACTGGTGACCAAACACAGAGGTCACCTCAGCCTTAGGAAAGAGGAGGTCCTTCAGCTCCAGAAAAGGATGATAAGGGGCACCTTGTTGAGAGCTCTTTTGGAAACCTCCTACCTTCATATTATCAGCTATTTGAAAAGAAGAAAAAATTCAAATGAGTACACATCATTGAAAATTATATCTTCTTAAATTTAAGTAAACATATTTGTATGTTTAATGAAAAAACCTAACCTCAATAAACCTACCACCTATATAGGGCTAAAGATTACAAGTAATCAAGACACATTCCAAACCACTCAGAAATCAATGGGGATTTGTGAAGCAAACTATTTTACAGTACATTAGGAATATGGAGGAAAGGTTTACATCATAGAGACACCAGAACCTCCACAGTAGGTCTATTGGTATAACCTAAGAAGGCAAGTCCACTCCCCATACCGCCTAGACCAGCAGTAGATGTCCCCGAGGCGGCAGCAGCTGGGTTGAGTCAGCAACTATTTCTAGTAGCCAAGATAAAGACTGACCTGTCAATACCCCAGGCACATTGACACAAAGCAGCAGAGGCATTGTAAAGTCGACAGGAAGAGAGTGAACAATTCCATTGGGAAGGGTCCAAGCTCAGAGGAAGTACAGGAATGAAAGGCAGCTAAGAAGGGAACCTACCAAGACCTGATCATTATAAATAACTTATGAAAAAGGGGGGGGGGAGGATACCCCGTAAGATAATGAGAGACGTACAAGACTACCAGGACGCTAAGAATTTGAGATTTAACGGATGTCCTGACAACCAGGCAGGATCCGACCGACCAACTCTAGAGGACAATGTCCCTCAGATTTCTTTCATTCCGAACCTTTAATTGACAATAGTTGGTTACAGTGTCGTTTCCATATGACATCTAATTCCTGAACATGAATATTATACACATTTACACTTAATTTCTAAATAATTGTACCATGAAACCATTTCAGACCATCTCTCAAGTTAAGTGCTGGAACTTTATCACCTACCTTTAATTTATTCATTTGTTTGAATTCACAAGATGGTTTATTAGCAGCATATTTAGGGGTTATTGTATCTTTGACCGATACAAACTTTCTATTATTAAGGGACACTGATGGGGGTAATGTTAGTAATAAAATATGGAACAGTATGATAATGGAATAAAACTTAAGCCAAGCGTGCTTTGAATGATTCACCACTTTGATTTTTCTTAAGCAAATCTTTTACAACCCTTACCTCCCTCTCTGCTTGACCATTACTTGACGATGAATGAGGGAGGAGTTATTTGAATAATGCCATTATTCTCCAAAAACTGTTCAAACTTACTGTTGGTGAAACACAAAGCATTACCCGATACCAGCGTGTCACACAACCCATTACGTTAGAAAACGAAACGCAAAGTGTCAATTGTTTCATTTGCACTCGTACTTTGCATCATTTCCATTTCTATATACTTACTGAGTTCATCTACAACAATGAGACATGTATGAGATTCATAGAAAAAATGGTCTATATGAACATGAGACCAAGGCCTCTGTGGAGTAGGCCATACTATATGTTGATTCTTATTTCGTCTTTCTTGAACAGACTGACACAACTCACAATTTTAACCAGCTTTTCAACATCATGATCAATGTTAGGGTACCAGATAAGAGAGCTCACTAAAGACTTCATACTTCTTATTCCTGGTTGACTTATATGAAATTTCTCTAATACCATTTGCCGTACAGAGTGAGGAATTAAAAAACGATTCTAATACAGAATATAGCCTTTTATAATGTACGTACCCTTCAGAACATTCTTAAATGGCAACAAGTTAGACTTAGCATTGATAGGAACACTGTATTCTATACAATGTTTTAATTCAGATAAACTTTCATCCTTATCTATCTCCATTTGGATTTCAACACAGGTTATATTCAAATCTGACAGGGAATTTACGGTAAAGAATAGCTCATGTAGCTCACAATCACGACCCTAATCAGGTAGAGGAAGTCTACTTAAACAATCACTGTTAACACTATCTGGGCCTTTTGAATATTCAAAATAATAATTAAACTGAACTAGTCTTAGATACCAACGCTGTAGCCTAACAGAAATGTGAAAGGTTCGCCTGCTGTATGGAAGAACAGTTTACGCAAAGGTTGTTGATCATTCCTAATGATGAATTTTGAAGCAAGAAGAAATTCTCCGAATTTTTCATACCCAAGCACAAAAGACAATACTTCTCTTTTCAGATTAGAGTAATTACGTTCCGCATTGTTCAGAATACGTAATGCAAATTATACAGGCAGCCACTAAGAGTACATATCTTTACATTGCATCAGTACAGCAGCAATCTCATATCCTGAACTGTCTATTTCCAACGAGGTTTCATAACCTGGATTATACAACTGTAGAACCCTTTCAGATGTAAACAATAACTTAACAGTATCATAGCACTTCTGTTGTTCTTGATTCCATACAAATTTTGCATTTTTGGGCAATAATCTATACAATGGGGCAAACTCGTCAGTGAAATTAGGAATAAACCGTTTATAATAGTTACAAAGTCCCAAGAATGCTTGCAATTGCTTCAAGACTTTAGGTGCAGGGGCATAAACAACATAACCAACTTTTGAAGGGTCAGCATGCACCCCATTGCTATTGAAAATATGCCATACATAATGCACCTCATCTGTAAAAAGGGAACATTTATTGTTATCAACTTTGATACCAGCATTCTGAAGAATATTTAATACTCTCCTTAAGGTAACAGTATGTTCATCAACGTTAGGAGACAAAATAAGTAGATCATCCAGGTAAATAATCACATAATTAATGTCATTCAGTAACTGTAACATAATGACTGAAATATACTGGGACTAGCCCTTAAGCCAAATGGGAGGTAATTGTATTAATACAACCCTTCACAAGTGTTAATTGTTGTATATTTCTTAGATTCTTCATCTGACAGCAACTATAAAGATGCATGGGCCAAATCAATTTTAGAGAAAACTTTTGCAGAGTCAACTTGTGCAATGACCTCACCAATAGAGGGTAATGGAGTCTGTACTGGATTAAGGAATTTATTCACTGTAACTGAAAAATCCCCTCATATTCGAATGTGATTCTCGTCCTTCATAACATTAACTGTGGATGAGGCCTAATCACTGGAATATACCATAGATATCTTACCACTAGCAATTAACCTGTCAAGCTCTTCTTTTACCTTACTTTGTAAATACAGTGGAACAGGTCGAGCTCTTGCAAAAACTGGCCTTGCATCAGACATGACATTTAAAGAGAGAGTATATTTGATGTCAGATTGAAATTCATCACCTAAATATGTTTTGAATTCAGACAAAATTATATTCCTGACGTCATCATATTAACTCACATTTACATTATTTACCTTATCAGAATGTTACATAATATCAGGCAACACAAGTTTAATATTTATCTTTTGACATCCATCCCTACCTAACAGATTACCATTATTGGAATTTACAATTAAGAAATTGTGTTTCAATATTTTGTGACCATGAGTCACATTTACATGTCTCTCCACGTAAATTTATAGTATTTCCAGTGAATCCACAAACACGGTATTTTGTTGGAGAAATGAAAACATCTGCTCTGACTGCACCACTTTGACATGTTGTAGAAACATGACTTCCACTATCAATTTCAAAATCGACTTTCTGATTGTTAATAAAGCAGCTCAACATATATGATGAATCAGACATAGGAACAGTGGAGTTTATTTACCCTTTGTTGAGAGCATTCACAGCTGTCTTTTATGTCACTAACATCTGTCTGGTCCCAGCGCACCATCCCCTTATGATGCATTGTCACATCTTCCTTGGTCGTTGCTCCATCCCTCGGAGTTGCTTTAGAGGCCTCATGCGATGACTTTGCAGTGGATTTGCAACACCTAGCAAGATGACCAATTTTCTGGCGCTTGATACATTTCCATTTCATGGAAAAACAGTCATTAGCAAAATGTTTTGCTTGCTGACCATACATTCTGCAAACATATGAAGTAGGAACCATTATAATACCTTTAGGCATATGTTCAGTAACTTTATAGCTTGTGTACTGACAGCATTCTAGCTTTATATCCTGAGCCTCGGCCGAAAATGTTGCCAGTAGTTTCACCTTCTCAACACACTCGTTAAATGACTTATTTTCACAGTCTTGTAACAAACTACCTAGAATGCTTGCAGACCTTAAGCCACTCAAAAAGGCCTCTTGCAGAGACCTATCACAACTTCAATCTTTATAATTGCAATTTGAACACAATTCATTTAATGCCACGGCATAATTATCAATACATTCATCAGATAGTTGTTTCCTATTCAGGAATTGTACCGTTGCACCTATCACACTCTTCTTAACCTCATACTGAGCAATTAGCTTTTTAATATTTTAGTATGTCGCGTCTAACAGTTCCACTGGTTTATGTCTCCGTTGGACATCAGTAACGACATTTACAGGAAGAGATTTTACCGAAATACTAAACTTTTTAGTACTGTCGTCTTCAGCTTGCTACAGCAAATCAGCAGATTGAACTGTGAATCTTTCAAGAAACTCCACAACAGTTTCTAAGCTAGAATTGAATGCTGGACACTGTGTAGCCATAATTAATCACTTTATTTTTCCTTTGTATTTTTCTTCGCCAATTGTAATAAATCTTCAAACTCCTTAATTATTTCAGTTTATTTTGTATTCGTTATAAAGGCGTAGGGGAAGACGATTGCTTGATAAGAGATTTATTCTCTAGCTCACTGAGGCAGACACTGATTTGAAATTCAATGGCCCAACCGCCATAAGCATGACGTAATGAGGACGTCACAAAAATAAAGAAAATTGGAGTTGATTATAATTTAAGCTATACTAAAGTAATTGCCCCGACTGCATGCCAGCTTCAAAACAATATAAGCATATAAATCTAAAAATACACGGGGTGGAGACGCGAAATTCTCCAAAACACAAAAAGGAGGATACGCAACATTGTCGATGAGGAAGAAGCCAAAGCATCCATGATCGAAGATCGCTAAAAAAACTAAGAAAAACAGGCAGAAACTCCCCAAGTGATCGTCAAAGATGACGCTGCGAAGAAGGAATGGTTCAACAGGAAACGTGTTAGTTGTAGCACATTGAGATCAGGAGTTGTAACGGCTCTCTTGCCCACGTATCCTACCATCACCTTTCCTTCGAGACATGGTTAACTATTCGGGGAAGGATAACCATGGCTTGTTATTATCACGTCCCTGATTTATACACGATATCTTTCGGGAGACTCGTTCCGGAGGTCAGAACTCCGTTGATATCTCTAAGGTAAAATTTCTCTGGTATATCTTTATACCACCCGTGTGTCATACGATCGTACATAGTAATGACATTTCTCTTTTTTGTATATATTATCCATTGTATCTTCGCTCTCACCTAGCACTGACAGCAACTTTCATCAAATAATCTGCCTATTTCTCATTGTTAACTGTTAACAGAACCGGTTGCCGGTCGGACAAGGAATAGCATGTTGTATTTTGTGACCTTCTTCCCGGGACCTAGTGTGTTTATATACCTATTGTGTCTATAATAAATTATTCAGTTACTTCCACACCACCTTTGAGTCACAACCTATTCTGGGCCCGTCACATCACTTGCAGATATATCCCAAGTAGAAGCTGCCAATGAGGAGCCCCAAATATAATACACACACACACACACACACACACACACATATATATATATATATATATATATATATATATATATATATATATATATCTATATATAGGCTACAGATATTCTCATACATATACAAATATATATATATATATATATATATATATATATATACATATATATATATATATATATATATATATACATATATATACAGTATATATATATATATATATATATATATATATATATATATACAGTATGTATATATATATATATATATATATATATATTTATATATATATATATATATATATATATATATATACATATATAAATACTTTATATATATACATATATATCTATATATACACATATATTAGATATAAATACTTATTTATGTAAATATGCACACGCATAAACACACACACACACACACACACACATATATATATATATATATATATATATATATATATATATATATATATATATATAATACAGTATCGTTATCATCAGCCATTACTAGTCCACTGAAGAACAAAGGCCTCAGACATATACTTCCACTTGTGTCTGTTTCTGGTCTTTCTGTGTCTGTCCATACTCACAAACTTTGTCAGTTCGTCAATCCGTCTTCTCTTTTTTTCCCCTGCTTCATTTACAATCTCTACGGGACCATTTTGTTATTCTTAATGTCCATCTGTTGTCTGTCATTGTCATTATATGTGATGCCCATGCCCATTTCTTTTCCTAACATGTTGTTAGAATATCTTCTACTTTAGTTTGCTCTCGTATCCCTCTTACTGTTTTTCTGTTTCTTAGTGTTATTCCCATCTTTATTCTTTCCATATCTCTTTGAGTTATAACTATCTTATGTTCTAAGGCTTTAATAAGGCTCTAAGTCTCTGAGGCAGTAGTTAATACAGGTAGTACCATCTCATTAAATACTTTTCTTTTTAGAGAAAGTGGCAATTTACATTTTCATAGTGTCATTTTGTTTACCAAATGCCCTCCATCCTATGCCTATACTTCTTTTAACTTTGGTCTTGTATCCTGGGGAAACGCTACTGTTGTAGAAAGCGACTAAAAGGACAAGTGCTGTGTGACAGTCAAACTTTTAATAAAAGGCTAGCCTCACTGCCAATAACTGTGGACTCTGGTGCCTTGTAGTAGAACTATCAAGTTAATGCCTAGGCCCACAGCCTATAACTGTCGTTGATGACTGCAAGGGCATGCGATCATAAAAACGCTCTACCAAATTATTAACTATGCCTGATGCTATTACAAATGTGGATGTGGCTAGGGCATCCATTGTAAGTGAGTTGCGTCAGGATCCCCCTAATGGTGTGATAATTGGGCGAGGGTTAGCGTAGGGTACACGACTGTGAACAAAGAAGTTAGTAACAGAATGAAAGATTAGAGCAGGTACACTAAGAAAAAGACTGGGGTAGATAGTGGATGTGATGAGCTGCAGGAGACAAGATGGAAAGGAAATGGAATTAGAGGGATAGGAAATGGGTATAAGCTCTATCACAGTGGGTCATGAGAGGGAAGGCATGTAGTTGGTGTCATAATAGGTAATAACTGGAACGAAAAAGTGGTAGAAGGAAAAAAAATAAATGATATGCTTTTAAAGATTCCAACTATAATAGGGGATCGGATAGTAAACATAATTTCATCATATGACCCTCAGATGGGTTGCAAGGATATAAAAAAAAGATTATATAGAAAAGAGTTAAGGCAACTATTAGAACAGTAAAGGAGGAGGAGAACCTAATCATAGGAATGAAAGAGGAGGAGAAGCTATCATAGGAACAGATATGAATGAGTGGGGGAAGAGAAGGGATATTAGGATGTACATGGAATATATATTAGAGATGGCTCAGAATTTTGAATTGGCATGCATGAATACCTGGTTTCAGGAGATGGAGAAGTGGAAAGCCAAACAGATTACATCCTGGTTAGAGGGATTGATAAAAACAAGGTGATGAACTGCAAAGTGATTTTGTGGGAAGCATGTGTTAAACTACATAGACTGGTGGTAATGGACTTTAAAATGAGAGGTAAGAAACCCACAAAGAGAAAAAGGAGATCTAGCTAAGGTTTAGGAGCTGAGATGAGAAAAGGGGGAGAAATTTAGGAGGATTGCGAAAGAGAAACAACTGGAAAGATTAAACTACTACTTATTATTATTATTATTATTATTATTATTATTATTATTATTATTATTATTATTATTATTATTATTACTTGCTAAGCTACAACCGTAGTTGGAAAAGAAGGATGCTATAAGCTCAAGGGCTACAACAGGGAAAATAGCCCAGTGAAGAAAGGAAACAAGGAAAAATGAAATATTCCAAGAACAATAACAATAAATATATCCTATACAGTCTATAAAAACTTTACCAAAACAAGAGGAAGAGAAATTAGATAGAATAGTGTGCCCGAGTGTACCCTCAAGCAAGAGAATTCTAACCGAAGACAGTGATAGACTATGGTACAGAGGGTATGGCACTACCCAAGACTAGAGGACAAAGGTTTGATTTTGGAGTGTCCTTCTCCTAGAAGAGCTGCTTACCATAGCTAAAGAGTCCCAACTACCCTTAGACAGTGAAAAGGGTACCAGCGTAGAAAATATCTGGGTGGGTATGAAAGAAATATGTGTATGGGAAACAGAGGAATTAGTGAGATGAACCAGTGGATATTGTGTATCGGAAGGGGAAAAGTGGTGCTGGAACAGAGAGTTACCAGAGTCAGTTAAAAGAAAATGGGAGGCATTTAAGGACTGGGAAGTAAGGCATAAACAGGGTGCAGAGGATCGGTACAGGGAAGAGGAAAAGGATTCCAGGAAGAAAGTAGGTATAACAACTGAAAAACCAGTAAAGCAATTGATTGAAGGGCTAGGAACGAGGAATGAGAAAGAGATATCTACTGTATACGATTACAAACTTAGGGGAAAGACAAAGACAGGATTTGGGGCAACTGGGAGTTATCAAGGATAGATATGGAAATATGTTACATGGGGATGAAAACCTAGAAGAGATGGAGAGGCTAGTTTGAACAACTATTGAATAGTGCAAATGAGAGAGAGAGGAGCTGGGAGAGACATAAAGAGGGTAGGGGCCAGTAATGGAAATGAAGAACTTGATATGACCATGAATGAATTCAGCGTGCTTGAAGTCGAAGATATCATTAAAAAACTCAAGAGGTGGAAAGCCCCTGGATATTATGGAATAACTGCTGAGATGATACTGGCTGAAAATAAAGTGACCCACAGAATTCTTACAAGATTATCTTAAAGAATGTGGCATGAAGAAGCAAAACCTGATGAATTGGAGCTAGGAGTGTTTGTGAAAATGGAAAAAAGGTGACCTGATTGATTGCAATAATTACAGAGACATTACACTTACGTCAGTTATTATGAAAATATATAGTATGCTTATTCTAAAGCGACTGGAGAGAAATATTGATGAAAAGCTTTGAGGTAAACAAGCAGGATTTCAAAAAGGTAGATTTTATACAGACAAAATTTTCATTTTGAGACATGTTGTACAGCAATGCGTAGAATATAAAAATCAACTTTTGAAGACATTTGTAGTCTATGAAAAAGCCTTTGATAGCGTGCACCCGGTAATTTTATGGAGAGTCCTGCGTTATTATGGAATTCCTCATAAATATGTGAATTTGATTAATTCTGTTCATGAACATAGCAAGTGCAAAGCTAATGTTAGTGGAGTCCAATCAAATGAATATCCAGTGAACAGCGGAGTACTCTAAGAGAATGTGTTGTCAACTATCTTGTTTATCCTCATGGATTTTGTAATGCAGAGAACAGTCGGAGATGGTGGAGAAGATTGGACTGGATTGGTGATAGGAAATTAGCACACCTAAAGTATGCTGATGATGCTGTCCTTATTAGTAGAACACCACAGGATTTGCAATGCCTGCTTACCAGAATGTATGCAATATCACACAAGGTTGGGTTCAAGAAAAATAGAAGAGATGATGAGAATAGAGAATACAATGGAAGATGAAATATCATTGGAAGGAGAAAGGATTAATGAGGAAGAATCATTTAAATATTTATGAACTATGATATCGAATTCAGGGTCTTTAGAATTAGAGTTTAGTGAAAAATTGAAAAAAAAGCAAATCAGGTTAAGTAAAATTTAGAAGTCAAGTTGCCTGAAGTTACGCATAAAAACACATTATACATCAGTTTAGAGTCGTGGTATAACAATGAAGCAATTTTAAATAGATTTATTAGATTTAAGAACAAAGCGCTCAGAGGGATATTAGGAATTAAATAGCAGGAAAGGATTACAAATGAAACTATAAGAGAGATTACCCGAGTACCATATGTGGATAAGATCATGATGAGGGGTAAATGGAGATGGTTTGGGCATGCTCTTCGCACTCCCCAAGAGAGATTAGTTCACCAAACGTTTAGCTGGGCTCCAAAATACACTAGAAGAGTAGGAAGGCTTAGGCCTATATGGCTGAGGACTGTGGAGTGTGAAATAGATAATGTATGGAGAAGTATTGAATTAAAAGCTCAAGATAGAGACGACTGGTGAAATCTAACCGAGATGATGATGATAATGAAATTAGAAGAAATGGGGAATCTTTTATAAAGTTAAAAGTCATATCTTTTGCTTCAGAGGACTTGAAGGGAACACAGATAATGGAGTGAGTTTTCTTATTAATAAAAACCAAGCAGGTAACATAAAAGAATTTTATAGTATCAGTGATAAAATTGCAAGATTGATGATTAAACTAAAGAAAAAAGTATAAAATGAAGATCGTTCAAACATACACACCAATAACATCCAATGCAGAGGAAGAAAGAAAGTATTTATGAAGATCTGGAGATATCTTTAAAAAATATGACTATTTGCAATTTAGTTTTGGGTGATTTCTATCTAAAGTAGCTCAAATGAGAGAGGGAAATCAGCTGTAATCAAAATTGGAGTAGGTACAAGAAATGACAGAGGCTCTTGAAGAACTTGCTGAAAAAAATCTAAAAACCATGAACATCATTTTCTTTAAAAACTGGTCCTAGAAAATAGACATGGAAAGCACAAATGGGGAAACGAAAAACGAGATAGATTCCATTCTCGGTGTAAACGTTAATTCAGTGAAAAATGTAACAGTGTTAAACAAGTTAAATTCAAGTGACTAGAGAAGTGTGAAAAATTGAATTTGTCTAAATCTAAAGAAACAAAGAAAAAATTAAGAAAGAAAATAAAAACTCCTGTAATAAGAGAAAAATACTAGTTAGTTTAGCAATACATAATAGGTAATCCTAGCTAGATGACGAAATGGAATCAAATAATGAAGAAATGAATAGTAATTAAAAAAAATATATTAGATTCAGCACAATAGGTGGAAGAGTTCCTAAAAGAGGTCAAGGAAAACTACCAGGAAAGACAAAAAAACTTATTAAGTAAAAAACAAGAAAGGAAAAAAGAAAATGGAAATAAAGGTAAAATCTAAAAGAGATAAAATAGACTCTCTTCAAAACAATAAACAGACTAAAAGCCCAATATATTCGTAACATAATCAGACCAAAAGTGAGTAAACACCACAGAAAAGAAGAATCCTTAAACTGATGAAAGTTTTAAACAGATGTTTGCTTTAAAAGATGAAAATGGATATATCAACAAAAGAGATGGAGTGATAAAATTGCAGAGGATTTCTGTGATATAAGAAATAACTTTGTCAATAAAAATAATGAAACACCTAAACTGGTACCGAAAGGCATGAAAAGAGGCAAAGCAGCAGGAGAAGATGACCGAACAAATAAGTTAATAATTGATAAGGACATTTGATAGTTGTAAATCTCGCTGAACTTCGCATTAAATATTTGTAAGACTGTCCTAAATATTCAGCTTGGAGAATATCTATCATTATATTAATCCACAAAAAGGAGACACAAAAGACCTGAAAAATTACCGCCCGATAAGTTTACTCGAAGTAATATAAAGAAATATTTACAAGAAAGCTAAACTATAATCACCTAAGAGAGAAGGCAGGTTTTAGAAGTGGTTATTCAATAATTGACCCTATCCATGTAATTAACCAGCTAATGGAAAAATCCATTGAGATTGACGATCCACTATTTATGGCATTTAAAGAATATGAGATATGTTTTGATTCTGTCAAAACTTTAGTAGTAATGAAAACCCTTCAAAGACGAGAAACAGATAATACATATCTAGAAAACTTGAAGATATCTTTACAAGATGTATGGCAATCCTATAACCACATAAAGATAGTGAGAAAATTCCGATTGAGAAAGGAGTTAGACAGGGGGACCCGATCTTTTCTAAGTTATTCACAGCATGCTTAGAAGAAGCTTTTAAAAATTAAGATTTGGAAAATATAGGAATTAACATTAACCGGTAATACCTTAACAAGATTTGAAGATGAAATAGTTATGTTTAGTGAATCATGAAAGGAATTACAAAAGATGAGAGAAGATCTGTAAAGAGAAAGCAGAAATGTAGGACTAAAAATGAATTTGAGTAAAGCTAAGGCAATGTTCAATGAATATGAAGATACAACAAATAATTGTTAAAATTAACCTCTAGAGATTGTTAATTGGTTTAAGTACTCAGGACAGAAAATAAGTTTTTACCCAGGTCAAGAAAAAGAAATTAAAAGAAAGATAAGCATAAGACGGAGAGCTTTTGGTAAAAAAAAAGTAAAAAAAAATATGAAAAATGAAATGCCATTTTCTCTAAGGATAAAATTATTTAAACAGATAGCCCTATCAGTATCAACTTACGTATTAAAAACTTAGAACCTTAGTAAAGCTTTAGAACATAAGTTAGTTACAACTCAAAGTTCTATGGAAAGAATAATGATGGGATTAATAACAAGAAACGGAAAAAGAGCAACATGGATACGAGAGCAAACTAAAATAGAGGGTATTCTAACAACATGCAAGAAAAAGAAATGGACGTGTAGAGGACATATAATGAGATGGACAGATGATAAAATGACTAAAATAATACCAGAATGGGCACCTATCAATTGCAAAAGAAGTCCATCCATATACCAAGGCACTTCCCCCAATTTTGGGGGGTAGCCGACACCAACAATGAAACAAAACAAAAAGGGGACCTCTACTCTCTACGTTCCTTCAGCCTAACCAGGGACTCAACCGAGTTCAGCTGGTACTGCTAGGGTGCCACAGCCCAACCTCCCACATTATCCACCACAGATGAAGCTTCATAATGCTGAATCCCCTACTGCTGCTACCTCCGCAGTCATCTAAGGCACCGGAGGAAGCAGCAGGGTCTACCGGAACTGCGTCACAATCGCTCGCCATTCATTCCTATTTCTAGCACGCTCTCTTGCCTCTCTCACATCTATCCTCCTATCACCCAGAGCTTTCTTCACACCATCCATCCACCCAAACCTTGGCCTTCCTCTTGTACTTCTCCCATCAAGTCTTGCATTCATCACCTTCTTTAGCAGACAACCATTTTCCATTCTCTCAACATGGCCAAACCACCTCAACACATTCATATCCACTCTAGCTGCTAACTCATTTCTTACACCCGTTCTCTCCCTCACCACTTCGTTCCTAACCCTATCTACTCGAGATACACCAGCCATACTCCTTAGACACTTCATCTCAAACACATTCAATTTCTGTCTCTCCGTCACTTTCATTCCCCACAACTCCGATCCATACATCACAGTTGGTACAATCACTTTCTCATATAGAACTCTCTTTACATTCATGCCCAACCCTCTATTTTTTACTACTCCCTTAACTGCCCCCAACACTTTGCAACCTTCATTCACTCTCTGACGTACTTCTGTTTCCACTCCACCATTTGCTGCAACAACAGACCCCAAACGAAGTAGGGGAAGGAATTGAAGACAATGGATTCACAAGCTAAGAAAATTGCCAGTAAATACATACACAAACACGCACATATACACACACACGCACACACGCACACACACAGACGCATATATATATATATATATATATATATACATACATATATATATATATATATATATATATATACATATATATATATACATATATATATATATATATATATATATATATATATATATATATATATATATATATATGAAATTAAAACTGAAAACACCCAACAAAAAGGTAGATAGATTACATAGGTTTGATACAACTAAACTTCTGGAAGATGAGCACAGAGAAACCTTTGCAATTAAATGTAAGAATCGATTTGCAGTCTTAGAGACTTTAAGATACGAGGAGCAGACAATTAATGAAGAATGGTGTGATATTAAAAGCATGTATCAGTCAGTTGGTAGTGAAGTTTTAGGACATGCAATTACAAGGAAACCATGGATATCATTATTATTATTATTATTATTATTATTATAACTTACTAAGCGGCAACCCGAGTTGGAAAACAGGATCCTATAAGCCCAGGGACTCCAACACGGAAATAGCCCAGTGAGAAAAGGAAACAAGGAAAAATAGAATATTTCAAGAAAAGTAACATTAAAATAGATATTTCCTATATAAACTATAAAAACTTTAACAAAACTAGAAGAAGATAAATAAGAAAGAATAGTGTGCCCAAGTGTACCCTCAAGCAAGAGAACTCTAATCCTAGACAGTGGAAGACCATGTTACAGATATTATGAACTACCCAAGACTAGAGAACAATGGTTTGATTTTGGAGTGTCCTTCTCCTAGAAGAGCTGCTTACCATAGCTAAAATGTCTCTTCTACCCTTCCGAAGGGGAAAGTGCCCACTGAACAATTACAGTGCAGTAGTTAACCCTTTGGGTGAAGAAGAATTGTCTGGATATCTCAGTGTTGTCAGGTGTATGAGGACATAGGAGAATCTGTAAAGAATAGGCCATACTATTCGGTGTATGTGTAGGTAAAGGGAAAATGAACCATAACCAGAAAGAAGGATCGAATGTAGTACTGTCTAGGTAGTGAAAGGACCCCATAAC
>NC_090729.1:81773886-81791386 GCF_036898095.1 Palaemon carinicauda
TTATATGGAAGTGTGTTTAGGAATTGAAGGATGGATATATTGGCCTTTTGCGAGAAAAAGATATAAGGGAAGGGGGAAGTTACTAGTATAGAGTCTGGGATTGAAAGGGGAAGAGCAAGAGAGGGTATGGCTTTATTGTTGAGTGAATGGATGACAGGTAAAGTAATGGAATGGGAGGAGTTATCATCTAGGTTAACGTGGGCAAGGGTTAAGTTGGGTAGGGAATGTTGGGCTTTTGTTAGTGTGTATGGACCAAGTTGTGAGAAAACTGAAGAAGTGCGGAATGAATTCTGTAATGAATTACCTAGAGGTGTAGGAGGACTGGGTAAAAAATATTATGTAGTTGTGATGGGTTACTTGAATATGCTGGAAAGGTAGGAGTCATTGGGAAGTATGGCGGACGAGGTTAAAATGAGAGTGGTTAGAGACTGGAGGATATGTGTGTTGAACAAGAGCTTGTAATAAGTTTTAGTATTTTCTAAAACAGAAAGATGATTCAAATATACATGGGATTGAGTGACAAATGGAAGAGTGGTAGAAAGGGCATTAATAAATAGTATGTTGATAACTAGAAGGATGTTTGCAAGATTAAAAGATGTGCACATGTTTAGTGGCATGGCTAACGCTATGTCTGATAATTTTTTGGTTGAAGGAAAATTAGTTGTAGCAAAAGAGTGGGGAAATAAAGTGGAGGGAGGTAAAAGGGAGATAGTGAAGGTTGAAAGGTTAAAGAAACCAGGGGTAAACTGTGAATATTAGGAAAGGTTGGAAGTGACATATAACAGGTTTAAAATGAGGGAAACTGGTAATATAGAGGAATATTGGAAGTTAGTGAAAGAAAATTTTATTGGGGTTGCAAGTGATGTTTGTAGTAAAAGGATTGTTGAAGGCAGCATGAGAAGACCAGTGAACGGTGGAATGAAGGAGTGAAGATAAAAGTGGAAGAAGAAAGGGAGGCTTTTGAAGAATGCCTGTAGAGTAATAGTGTAGAGAAGTATGAAAGATATGGAAATGTGGAAGTAAAACGTAAGGTAGCTGAGGCAAAGAGGGTGGCTGACTGGAGGTGGGGTCAGGGATTGGATCGTTTCTATGAAGAGAATAAGTTTTGGAATGAAATAAAGTGAGTAAGGAAGGGTGGTTCGAGAATTGAAGGGACAGTGATAGATGAAATGGAAGGTTGTTGAAAGGAGGAGAGGCAAAGAATAGGTGGGCTGAATATTTTGAAAGATTACTGAATGTTAATAATAATAAGGTGGAAAATATAATTGCTGCCGCAGGTGTTAAGGTGCCAGTGATGGTAAATGAGAAGGAGATTACAAGAGAGGAAGGGAAGAGAGCACTAGATAAAATCAGAGTGGGAAAAGCACCTGGCATGGATGGTGTGAGGGCTGAGATGTTAAAGAAAGGTGGTGTGACTAAACTTAATGTTTGTTGAGATTATTTAATATATGTTTTATGTTGTCAATTCACCAGTAGACTGGGTTTGTGGGTGCATTATACTACTATATATAAGAAAGGGAGATGCGCATGAGTGTTGTAATTCAAGGGGTATTAGTTTTTTGAGTGTGGTTTTAGAAGTGTATGGTAGAGTACCAATTAATAGAATTAAAGATAAAACATAGGATGCAATCTTAGAAGTTCAGGGTGGTTTTAGAAGAGGTAGGGGGTGTATGAATCAGATTTTTACAGTTAGGCAGATATATGAGAAATATTTAGCAAAAGGCAAAGTGGTGTATGTTGCGTTTATGAAGCTGGAGAAAGCTTTTGGGAGAGTTGATGAGGTTATATGCAATTAGTGGAAGGTTGTTGCAAGCAGTGAAGAGTTTCTATACAGACAGTAATGCGTGTGTTAGGGAAGGAAATGAAGTGAGCGAGTGGTTTCCAGTGAGACTGGGGCTGAGACAGGGATGTGTAATGTCTCCATGGTTATTCAATTTGTTTGATGTTGGAGTTGTGAGAGAGGTGAATGGTCGATTGCTTGGTTGAGGATTGAAACTGATAGATGAGAGTGATCATGAGTGGAAGGTAAATCAGTTGTTGTTTGCAGATGATACTGTGCTGGTTCCAGACTCAGAGAAGCTGGTCGATTAGTAACAGAGTTTGGAAGGATGTGTCAGCGAAGGAAGTTGAGAGATAATGTGGGTAACAGTAAGGTTATGAGATGCGCGAGAAGGGAGGGTCGGGCTAGGTTGAATGTCATGTTGAATGGAGAGTTACTTCAGGAAGTAGATCAGTTCAAGTACTTGGGGTCTGTTGTTGCTGCAAATGGTGGAGTGGATGCAAATGGACGTCAGGGAGTGAATGAAGGCTGTAAAGTGCTGAGGTCAGTGAAGGGGGTTGTAAAGAATAGAGGATTAGGAATGAAAGTGAAGAGAGTTCTGTATGAGAAAGCGATTGTACCAACTGTGATGTATGGATCTGACTTGTCAGGAATGAAAGTGACGGAGAGACAGAAATTAAATGTGTTCGAGATGAAGTGTCTGTGGAGTATGGCTGGTGTATCTCAATTAGATAGAGTTAGAAACAAAATAGTGAGGATGAGAGCAATTGTAAGAAATTATTTAGAAGATGGAATGGATATGTATGCGTTGAGGTGGTTTGGCCATGTAGAAAAATGGAAAGTGACTGTGTGCTGAAGAAGGTGATGAATGCAAGAGTTGATGGAAGAAGTGAAAGAGGAAGGCCAAGGTTTTGGTGGATGGATGGAGTGAAGATACCTCTAGGTGATAGGAGGATAGATGTAAGAGAGAAAAGTGAGTATGCTAGAAATTTAATGTATGGCGAGATATTGTGACACAGTTCCGGAAGGCCTTGTTGCTTCCTGTGGTCACCTTGGTGACCGCTGAGGTAGCAGCAGTAGCGGAATCAGCTTCATTTGTGGTGGATAACGGGGGAGGTTGGCCTTTGGCACCCTAGAAGTACCAACGAAAATTGGTTGAATCCCTCATCAGGCTGGGAGTTACGACAAGAGGAAAAGTCTCCTTTTGTTCCTTTTATTTTGATGTCGGCTGCCCCCAAAAATTGAGGAAAGAGCAATGATAAATATCTATCTATATATCTATATATATATCTATCTATCGAGATATATATGTATATATATATATGTGTATATATGTATACATATATATATATATATATATATATATATATATATATATATATATATATATATATATATATATATATATTTATATCATACAACTGTCCCGTGGTCTGGGAACCAAAATATAATAATACATATATTACGACTGGCAAGCAACACAGCCCTCTCAAGATCCAAACTCACCTGTTTGTTTTTACATTAAATCTATTCCACTTGAAAATATTAATACCTGAGCTCCAAAACATTTATATAACTCTCAGACAGCAATATATAGTCACTGAATATCCTAAGGTCCTTCAACCACACTCAAAACATCCTTTATAAATCACTACACTTTGAAAAGAATTTACATAAAAAATAAATCCCTCAAAATATTAATTCTGATCAAAACTTGGGTTAAGACAAAAGAAATGTTTCCCTGAAAATTATATAATCACTTGGCTTGAAATATTACATCTGAATAAAACCTTAGACTAAGACAAAAGAAATAATTACACTCTGATGTTTAAACTCTTAAAGAACTCACATAAAGTAACTGATAAACTTATCAATTTAATGCATTTACTTGCACAGGGCTAGTTACACAAAATTTACACAATGCTAACACTCACCACAACAAAATAAAATTGAAATCACCTTTAACTTCTTTTGTATTGTTTCAACATACGATTTACGTTGGGGCACAGAATCACTTTGGAAAAGACACACTATAGATACTGAGAGAGAGTGAGAGATGCACTTTGGCTTTTTGACAGGACGCCTGTTTCTCTTCTGCTGCTATGCAGCCCTGGGGTAATTTCAGAAAATTCTAGGACCAAGATCTGGAAGCTTGGGGGTTGGCCTACGGGCGTAAGGATTGCCAAGGATAGCTCTCTTGGACGAGTAGCAACGCATAATGAGACGACTCTCTCTCAGCTATCTCCGCCCATCCTTTGTCCTCGAAATAAAAAAAAGGTAAGATTTAGCACTAGGGTTTTAGAGAACCTTCAAAAGCACGTGGCACATATAAGAATAACGTATTTTCTCACAACCATGACTCAATACCTCATAAAAATAAAAAAGATATTTACATAAGCCTTTGTTTATATCTCGTATGGATTATATAACACTCTTAACAGCTTACGTGAGACTTCGTAACAAAATACGTGGAATAAAAAGTTAATTCTTAAAATTAACGTAAATTTACATATTCTAACTTGAATGGAGAATACACATAAATTAACGACGAAAGTGTTACGTAATTTACATAAAAAAAAACCTCTTAAGAGCTGGCTATTGATCTGTCCTATGCACATATGAAAACATAAATAAAATACCTGATTAACTTATTACTCTAAACTAGACCAGCTTCGTAAGTATATATACACACGCACACACACACACACACACACACACACATATATATATATATATATATATATATATATATATATATATATATATATATATATGTACACTTTATGCATGTACTGTATATATGCAGCACAGTATATATTTGTGTGTAAGTGTGTTTGTATGTATATAGTATATATTTCATTTATGCATACTTATATATATATATATATATATATATATATATATATATATATATATATATATATATATATATATATATGCTAATATTCTTATGAAGCTAGTCTAGTTTAGAGTAAATACAACAGTTTATTCATGATTTATATATATATTTCATTTGTGCATTGAAGATAGGTTAGCCTGCTCTTAAGATGAGTTCCTCTCGTGTAGATTTAAGATTTGTATGTAAATTATGTAAGACTTTTGTTGTTAATTTCATTGTATTCTTTATTCAGGTCAGTATATGTAAATTTATATTAATTTTAAGAACTAACTTTTTTTTTATTTCATGTATTTTTGTTACGAAGTCTTACGTAAATTGTTTGAGAGTGTTTTGTGACCATACAGGACAGGAACAAGGGCTTATGTAATGTTCTTTTATATTTTTATATGGTGTTGCGTCATGTTTGTAAGAAAATACGCAATTTTTCTTATATGCCATGGGCTTTGGAAGGTTCTTGAGGGCCCTGATGTTAGCTCTTATCTTTTTTTTTAATTTCGGGGACAAAGGGTGGGTGGAACTAGCTTAGAGAGATAGAGCCGTCATGCGTTGTGTGAGTATACGTTCAAGAAATCGATACTTGGAGACTCTGACACCTTAGGCCAAGCCCCCACACTACCAGATCTCGGTCCTGGAACATTCTGGAAGTAGCTAAGTCTTATATAGGTGATCCCAGGGTTGCATAGATCAGATAGAGAATTCCAGCCTTAAGTCATAGTCATCTCCCCCTCTCTCTCTAACTCAGCCAAGTGTATTGTTTTAAAAGTGTTCAGTGAAATTTTAAAGTTTTGATGTGATGAGTTTTTCTAAACATAGTGATTATTTATAGAAATTCTATTAAAGTTTTTTTAAACGGCCCGGTAAGAATGTGAAAGGTATTTATATCATAGCCTGGTTATCTATTTTCAATCAGTAACAAGCTTAAATATTGTATTCAGATTTAATATCAAGTGAAACAAGTGACTGCATGATTTTTATAAGCATTATTTCTTTTGTCTTAGGTTGAGGTTTATTCAGATATGATATTACAAGTCAATTAATTATATGATTTTCAGATCATAGTATTTTTGTCTTAAACTAAGTTTTGTTCAGACTTAATATTTCGAGTGATTTATTTTGTTTTTATGTAAATTCTTTCAAAGTGTTGTAATTTATATAGTATGTATTTATTTTTGTGAAGTGCATTATTCCAATCACCAGTGTTTAAATTAGTATTCGCTTATACCCCTGTTAAAGAGTCGTAGCAAGACGTGGTTGTAAACAATTCATAATAATAATTACCCAGTTTGTTTTTTAGTGTACTTAAGAGACCTTTGAATATTCAGTGTTTTATATATTGCTGTCTGGGCGTTATATAACTGTCTCAGAGTTCGGTTATTAATATTTCCAAGTGTAACAAATTTAATGTAAAAGCAAACAGGTGAGTTTGGAATTCAAGAGGTTGTTTAGTTTGCCAGCCGCAATATATATAATATTATATGTTTGGTTTCGAGACACGGGACCATCTTATAATAATATATCCAACTCTTCTAGTGCCTTGTGGAGCCCAGCTGAACGTTTGGTGAACTAACCTCTCTTGGGGATTGTGAAGAGCATGTCCAAACCATCTCTATCTACCCCTATCAGGATCTCACCCACATATGGCAGTCGAGTAATCTCTATTATAGTTTCATTTCTAATCCTGTCCTGCAATTCAACTCCCAATATCCTTCTGAGGGCTTTGTTATCAAATCTACTAAATCTATTGGAGGTTGTCTCATTGTCATACCATTACATATGTCCATAGAGTAACACCGATCTCACTAAAATGATATATAGTCTGATTTTTATAAGTAATTTCAGGCGATCAAATTTCCAAATTTTACTTAACCTAGCCACTGTCTGATTTGCTCTTTTCACTCTTTCACTAAACTCTAATTCTAAACTCCCTGTATTTGAGATCATAGTTCATAAATACTCGAATGATTCTATTCTATCAATCCTTTCCCCTTCCAATTGTATTTAATCTTCCATTGCATACTCCGTTCTCATCATCTCTGTCTTTCCATTTATCTCCAGCCCAACCTCGTGTGATATTTCATGCATTCTGGTAAGCAAGCATTACAAATCCTGTGGTGTTCAGCTAACAAGGACAGCATCATGAGCATACTCTAGGTCTGTTAAATTCCTATCACCAATCCAGTCCAATCCTTCGCCACCATATATATATATATATATATATATATATATATATATATATATATATATATATATATATATATGTATATATATATATATACAGTGGAACCTCTACATACGATTGTCTTTACATACAAATTTTCCAACATACGAAGTAAAATTCGATCAAATTTTCGTCTCGACACCTGAAGTCTTGCTCCAACATACAACGTAGATCATATGTGTAAAATTTTCTCGAAGCATCGATCGTAGTTTCTTGTTTACGCCGGTATATGGCAGCACATCGGAGGGATGGCAATCGAGCGTCGCCTTGATCAGTCCTCTCATCTCGTGTGCATCGTGTGGTTGTTCTCTATTCGCTCCGTTATTGAGTGTTTTTTATTTTCCCTTTCTCACGTTCCAGATTTGATTTTACGTATAATCATGGGTCCTAAAAAGCTTAGATTCGGTTCAGGATGTAGTAGTGGTGAGAAAAGGAAGAAGTCAATGCTTTCATTAGAACTAAAACAAGAAATAATAGAAAAAACATGAGCGAGGTGTGCATGTTAGCGATCTGGCTAAAGAATATTGCTGGAATATGTCTACGATCTCGACGATCATAAAACAGAAGGCAGCCATTAAAGCAGTCAAACCATCGAAGGGGATCACCATTATTTCTAAACGTCGTAGCCCTATCCTGGAAGAGATGGAACTCCTTTTGTTGATCTGGATAAAGGACAAGGAAATTGTTGACGATACGATCACTGTAACGATCATTTGTGAGAAGGCCAGCACTCTCTATTGTGACTTGAAGGCGGTGGGCTCTTGGGGTGACACGGGGGAGATTTCAACCGATCCTACGACGGAGGAATTCAAGGCGTCTCGGGATTCATTCAGTTGTTCAGCATAAAGAGGCTTCAAGTTCAGACACCAAGGCTGCTAATGATTTTGTTAAAAAGTTTGAAAAGATCGTGGAGGAGGAAGGCTACGCAGAGCTGCAGGTTTTCAACTGTGATGAAACCGGTCTGTTTTGGAAAAAGATGCCTAGTCGAACATACATTACCGCCGAAGAGAAGAAAATGCCTGGACATAAGAATTTGAAGGATCGGTTGACTCTTGCCCTTTGTGCCAACGCCAGCGGGGACTGCAAAATAAAGCCGTTATTGGTTTACCATTCCGAAAACCCTAGGGCATTTAAAGCACATAGAATTAATAGAGACATGCTGCATGTTTTGTGGCGTGCTAATTCTAAGGCTTGGGTCATTAGGCATATCTTTGTTGAATGGGTAAACCTAGTTTTCGGCCCTGCTGTCAAGAGGTACCTTCAGGAGAGGAATTTGCCTTTGAAGTGCTTGCTTTGTTTGGATAATGCACCCACTCACCCGCCAGGACTCAAAGATGATATCATCGATGAGTAAAAATTCATCAAAGTGTTGTATCTTCCACCGAATACCACCCCTATCCTCCAGCCCATGGACCAGCAAGTCATCTCTAATTTCAAGAAGCTCTACACCAAGCACTTATTTAAGCAGTGCTTTCATGTCATGCAAAGCACCAACTTAACTTTGCGTGAATTTTGAAGGAGCCATTTCAATATCATGCACTGCTTAAAGATCATAGATCAGGATCGGGAGGGAGTAACTCATCGGACACTGAATTCAGCTTGGAAGAATCTTTGGCCTGATGCTGTTGCTTCCAGAGATTTCGAAGGTTTTGGCCCCGAGCCTGGACCTGTGCTTACCGTCGAGGAAGACGTCGAAGAGATTGTATCCCTTGGCAAGTCCATGGGTCTGGAGGTCGATGAGGATGACATCACCAAACTCGTCGATGAGCATCATGAAGAGCTCACCATCGAGGGACTCAAGGAGCTGCCAACCATGCAGAGTGAGGAGTTCCAAGCGCAGTTGAGTGAGTCAAAGGAGATCGAGGAGGTAGGTCACATCTTAGGTTTGGCTGAAATAAAACAGATGTTGGCATATCATCAACACGTGGTTGATTTCATCGATAAGCATCACCCACAGAAACTTCAGGTTTGCCATGTAGTTGCGCAGTTCAATGATGTTTGTTTAACACATTTTAGAAAAATTCTCAAAAGCCGTACTAAGCAACTTTCTCTCGATAGTTTCTTTAAAAAATCTACGAAGCGGTCTAGTGATCATGATGAAGCGAAAGATAGTGAAGCAAAGAAAAGTGAGACCGAATCGAGTGAAAGTGATGAAAATTGAAAAAAGAAAAGAAAAAAAATGTAAAAAAATATAAAATATATATAAAAAAATAAGCTAAGTTAGGTTAAAGTTCACGTAGTGTAAGTTAGAGTAAGTTACGATACGTTATCGCAGTCACCGTCTCTACCTCCTTGCTGATCTTCCGTCTCCTCCTGCGTAGCAATTCTTACACCTGCGGTGGCCTGTCTCTAAGGTAAAGTGTCTATAAAAACCAATTTTTTTATTTATTATTTTTTTATTATTATTCTTTTTTAGATATTTCTGTATTATTCAATTGTATTAATGTTATGTGTATACTATCGTTTTAACATATGAAGCAGCTCACAGAACGAATTAAGATCGTATGTAGAGGTATCACTGTATATATATATATATATATATATATATATATATATATATATATATATATATATATATATATATATATATATATACATATATATATATATATATATATATATATATATATATATATATATTTGTGCGTGTGTGTGTGTGTTTATTGTGAGTTGTTTTACCAAATCAGATTTCTACATTTTACATTTAAGTCATAAATTCAGTTTACTTGAAAAAGGGTTTACTTGTGTCCAACATATTAAGCTCGCGGTATTCTGGTAGAAATCAGGCTCTGTAAATCTATCAGTACAAAGTTTTCAAGTTACGGTGGAAATTAGTTACATACGAAAAATTTTCTGAGGATAATGTTAATTGAAAACATAGATTACACTTTTAAATGTTTCAGAAACGAAGAAATATAAAGCAAACCTAGTACAATACATTTGTTCATATTTTGTCTTTTTCTGCTCGAATAATTCAGATATTTCTGTGATGCTTTTGTTTTTAGAACAAAAAATACCAGTTATATCATTATTATGGATTTCTTATTTATGATATTTTTTTGCAACATATTTTTATCTTAACAAATTTTGTTCATAATTCCTATCAACGTGTGTGAAATGATAAATTTGAAAATGAAAAAGTATTGTACTTTTAAGCTGAAATAAAGTACCTGTGCCATTAATTCCTAAAATTAAACTATTATTTATTGTAAAAAATTTAATTAGCCTACATCGAAAACTACTTTGCTATGATAAAATCATTCATGAATCACTTATCTTTTAGAATCTTATATATAACCTGAGTTTTAATTGGAAATGTCAGATGTAGATATTAATTGTCTCCTTAATAAATACAGCAAAATAGTTAATTTTGGAACAGAATTGTGCTATCTGCAGAACAAGACGTATAGCTGTGTGGTTTCGACTTTAAGGCTTATGGAGGTGTAGATCCAAATGGTATTTTTCCTTTGTTTTTTATAAAGACAGCAGATTTCTTAGCTCAAAAGTTATCTGTTATTTTGCGCAAGTTAGAAAGAAGAGGAGCTTTTAGCACTTGTTGGAGAATTGGTAATGTTACACGTCTATGTAAATGTGTTTGTGGTAGCTCAAGTCCCACTGATTACCACCCAATTTCCATAACTCCCATATTATCTAAAGTTTCTTAACGTTTTCTGGCAAAACGTCTTAATAGGTTTGCTGAAGGTAATCTCCCTAGTTTGCAATTTGGTTTTCGTAAAGGCCTTGGAGCATATGATGCCCTTCTTACAATCTCTAATGCTGTACAGAAATCACTTGATTGTGGTCAGGAAGTTCGTATGATTGGCCTTGATTTTAGTGCTGCCTTTGACCGTGTTAATCATGAGGCCCTTATTTTCAAACTGAAACAGTTGGGAGTGGGTGGGTCGTTTCTTAGCATTATCATTGATTTTTTAAGTAATAGATCTCAAGAGTTGTTGTTGATGGGCACCATAGTGAGTATAGGAATGTGATATCCGGTAGTGTTCTTGGCCCATTACTTTTCATACTATATACACATGACATGTGGTTTGGCCTAAAAAACAAGCTTGTTGCATATGCAGATGATGCTACTCTCTTTGCATCAATTCCATCCCCTGAATGTAGATCTGGGGTTGGTGAATCCCTTAATAGAGATTTAGCTAAAATGAGTGCATGGTGCAAATTATGGGGTATGAAGTTGAATCCTAACAAAACTCAAGGTATGATTGTAAGTAGGTCAAGGACGGTGGCTCCTCTACATCCGGATCTCAGTATTGATAATGTTTCTTTCAATTTGTATGACTCTATTAAAATTTTAGGTGTGATTCTCGACAGCAAATTTACTTTTGAGAAACACATTAGGTCTGTGTCGTCTTCAATTGCACAAAAAATTGGCTTATTGAGAAAGTCTTTTAAGATTTTCGGTGATCAGTTTATTCTGAAGAGGTGTTTTAATTCTTTCATTCTACCTTGTTTTGATTATTGTTCCCCTGTCTGGTCTTCAGCTGCTGATTCTCATCTTAATTTGTTGGACAGGAACTTACGGTCTATTAAATTTCTTATTCCTGATCTAGATATTAATCTTTGGCAACGTCGTTCAATTAGTTCATTATGCATGTTGCATAAGATTTTTCATAACTCTGACTATCCTTTACATTCAGATCTCCCTGGACAATTCTATCCTATTCGTAATACTAGGCAGGCAGTTAATTTCAATAGCCAGGCCTTTGCCATTATGAGGCTCAATACTACACAGTATTCTAGAAGTTTTATTCCAGCTGTTACCAAGTTGTGGAATTATCTTCCTAATTGGGTAGTTGAATCAGTAGAACTTCAAAAGTGCAAAGTTGGAGCAAATGTTTTTATGTTGACCAGGCTGACATGAGTCTTTTTATTGTTTATATATGACATATCTGTTTTTGACGTTGTTAATAGTTTATATAAGACATATCTGTTTTGACGCTTTTACTGTTTTTAGAATGATATATTGTTAATTTATTCTCATAATTTATTTATTTCCTTATTTCCTTTCCTCACTGGGCTATTTTTCCCTGGTGGAGCCCTTGAGCGTATAGCATCTTGCTTTTCCAACTAGGGTTGTAGCTTGGCTAGTAGTAGTAATAATAATAATAATAATAATAATAATAATAATAAGAAGAAGAAGAAGAAGAAGAAGAAGAAGAAGAAGAACCATATAACAGGAAACTACAATAATCTTTTCGATCTCTCTCTCTCTCTCTCTCTCTCTCTCTCTCTCTCTCTCTCTCTCTCTCTCTCTTTCTTATATATATATATATATATATATATATATATATATATATATATATATATATATATATATATATATATATATATAGCCTACACTATAATCATCATTCGTTGCTAGTTTACTGCAGGACAAAGGCTTTAGACATATCCTTCAATTGTACATGCGTCTGTTTATGATTATTCTATGCAAATACTCTTAGCTCGTAAATCCATTGTCTTCTCTTCTTTCCACAGTTTCTTGAATTTAATATCCATATATTATCCGTCCTTCTCATTATATGTCCTGCATATGTCCAGTTCGTTTTTCCTAAGTATTGTTAGAATATTGTCTACATTAGTTTGCTCTTGTATTCATATTGCTCTTTATCTGTCTCTCAGGGTTATTCCCATTATTATTCTTTCCCTAGCTCTTTGAATTATAACTAACTAATGTTCTAAGGCTTTAGCAAGTGGTCAAGTTTCTGATGGTTAATTTAATGCTGGTAAATACATTTGTTTTTAGTGAAAGTGACATTTTACATTTTATGATGTCATTTTGTTTACCAAAAGCTTTTCATCCAATACTTATCCTTCTTTTAATTTCAGTCTCATGTCCTGGAGGAACTGTCCTAAGTACATATATTAGTTAAAAATGTCTAGAGGTTCGTCCATAAGCCTTTTTTGTTGTTTCTGCATTTTCATTGAACATTATCTTCAGTCCTACATTTCTTCTTTCTCTATCATCCTTTGCAATTCCTCCTATGATTCACTAAATATGAACTCTGTCATATCCAAATATTTAGTTGTTGATGCATTCCCCATTAATTTTAATTCCTACATTTTCTCAATCTAAATTCTTAGAAATTTCTTCAAGGTACTTTGTGAATAAAATAGGAGTAATGGAGTCTCCCCGTCTAACTCCTTTCTCAATCAAAATTTTCTCACTAGCTTTATGTAAACTAACTGTATTATTGATGTACTTCCCGTATGATATCTTAAGTGTTCTGACCAAAGATCAATCTATTCCTTTGCTCTGAAGGCGTATGATTACTGTTGAAGTTTCAATAGACTCAAAAGCTTTCTCATAGTCTATAAATGCCAAACATAGTGCTTTGTCATACTCTGTTGAATTTTCCATTAGCTAGTTAATTACATGGATATGGTCAGTTGTTTAATACCCACTTCTAAAGCCTTCCTTCTCTTTTGGTTGATTAAAGTCTAGTTGTCTTTTTATTCGGCCTAATATGATCTTTGTAAATATCTTATGTTACTGAGAGTACACTTATTGGGCGGTAATATTTCAGGTCTTTTGTGTCTCCCTTTTTGTGAATTAGTATAATGATAAAGTTCAGCGAGTTCAGCGAGTTTTACCATTATGAAATATCCTCTATCTACTATTGAATCAATTATTGTGTATCACCCATGTGTCACACGATCGTACATAATAAGGGCATTTCTCTTTTTTGTATATATTATCCTTTGTATCTTCGCTCTACCCTCGCACTGACAGCAACTTGCATGAACCTGTCTGCTTTTCTCATTGTTAACTGTTAACAGAACCAGTTGCCGGTTGGACAAGAAATAGCATGTTGTATTTTGTGACCTTCTTTCCGGGACCTAGTGTGTATATATACCCGATGTGTCTTCAGTGTAATAAAGTACTCAGTGGCTTTCATCCCGCTTTTGAGTCGCAACCTACTCTTGGCTCGTCACAT
The DNA here is from genome assembly GCF_036898095.1 of Palaemon carinicauda. Classification (NCBI taxonomy): domain Eukaryota; kingdom Metazoa; phylum Arthropoda; class Malacostraca; order Decapoda; family Palaemonidae; genus Palaemon; species Palaemon carinicauda. Next base: position 81,787,743 of record NC_090729.1, read on the forward strand.
TGGTGACCCCGGAAGTCGACTCGCTCCTCCCGCCTTCCCCCCTCCCCCTCTCACTGAAACTTTGGTTGTTCGCCAGCGGAGAGGCGTTTGTTTGATTTCAGCGCACAGAAGTCCAGTTCCGCATCAAGGGCATGACTTGCTCAACCACCAAAGCAGACTATGTTCTCGCGGTGATACCCGAGGACACCTTCCCGGAAATCTCCGACTGGCTTTGTGAACAAGGAGACACCCCAATAGCATATGACGCCCTCATAACATACCTTCTGCAGCATTACTCGCCGTCGCCAACCGCCCGTATAGAAAAGCTTTTTCAGCTCTCTCAACAACCGTTGGGGACCAAAGGGCTTCGTTCGCCCTCAGGGAAATGACCAGTATCGCTCGCCTGCAGCCTGCCGCAGACGGCTCTCCTCGTGAGGTGAACCTACTTCCTTGCCGTTCGGGTACGATGTTTACCCGAACCTGTACGCGCTGCCATACCCGATGTCGATAGTTGACCCATAAAGGACTTGATGAACAAAGCCGACGCTCTTATGGACAGCCACTTCGTGACCTTCAAGACCTCCATCAACGTCTCCACTCCTGACGAAGAAGACACCTATTCAGCATCAATCGAAGCTGACGTGAATGTCGTAGGACACACACGCCTACCCCGTGACGTGCCGCAGAGGCGACAAAGCCACCCATCACCCACCACTCGATCACGCCCCAACCAACGACTTCTATAGTCACATACTACTGCTCATCGGCCGCAGTTTTGCTACTACCACTCCAGATTCGGGTCTGCCACAGAGAAATATGATAAGGATTGTCAGTGGCCATAAAACATGTAAGTGGGCCATCGCTTTTGGCGGTGGCCTCTCGTGTTTCTAATCTTCTCTTTTTACATGTTGCAGGAACAGGTGTGCAATTTTTGGTAGACACGGGTGCTTGTCGTTCTCTTTTGCCAAGGGAACTCTTCAGGACATGACGTAGTCTGTTTAAGTCTGCTGACGTCTGCCTGGATCTGTGATACCCACCTATGCTTACGAGAACCTCACATTATCGTTTGGAAACGGCAAATTTAATTGGAAGTTTCTCGTTGCTGACGTCACATTGCTAATCCTCGGTGCGGATTTCCTTTCTCATTTCCACCTCCTGGTCGAAGCCGCCCACTGACGATTGGTCAATGCAGACTCGTATTTGTTGACACCTCTTCAACCCGCCCTCTCCAACTTCGCTCTCAACATCAGCGCACCCATAGATGACTACGCCCACCCCCTCACGTCGTACCCGGAGGATTTTCGTCCAGAACTTCACCAAACACCCACAGCTCCTTCAATGCACAGTATTTATCAACATATAAAGACAACAGGACAAGCAGTCCTTGCCAAATTCAGACGTCTGGCACTGGATCGATTGGCACCCGCCAAACAGACGTTCGCCGAAATGGAAGAAATCGGCTTTTGCCAAAAGGCCTCCAGCCCATGGTTGTTACCCTTACACATCGTTCTGAAGAAAGACGGCTCCCTCCGTCCATGTGGGATTACAGGCGCCTGAACATGCAAACAGAACTGGATCACTAAACCCTCCCAAACATCGCCGATGTGACCTCCTACTTGCATAAAGTGAAGGTTTTCTCCACCCTCGAAATCCTGAAGGGGTATTATCAGGTGCCTATGAACCCAGAAGACATCCCCAAGACTGCCATCACCACTCCCTTCTGGCCATACACCTTCAATTACTCCTGTTTCAGCCTTCGTAATGCTGGGGCCACCGCTGCTGCTCTCTCTTCTCCCGTCCCACATGCCCCTCTCCTTCTCTCCATCAATGCCAGGGACGTCGCTGTTGGTGCAGCACTCAAACAGGTGGTCATCAGCTCGCCCCGCTCATTGGCCTTCTTCAGCAGAAAACTGTCCAAGGCAGAATCGGATTATTCTACCTTCGATCACGAATTGCTGGCTGTGTACTTGGCTGTCAGTCACTTTCACCATTTCTTAGAAGGTACGCCCTTCGTAATTTGCACAGACCACATACTTCTGGTGCATGCCTTCACTCGACAGTCTGACGCCTGGTCCGCCCGTCAATGCCTACATCTCTCCGCAGTGGCTGAATATAATATCACCCTTCAACGCGTCCCTGGGAAAATGAATCCTGTTGCTGATGCTCTGTCAAGAAACACGTTGGCTGCCGTTCAACTGGGATTGGATTACAACGCCTTGGCTGAAGCCCAATGACAAGATCCAGAGTATCAAGCATGTGGGACAGCCTGCACATCCATCCGTTGGAAAGATGTCCACCTTGACGACTCCAACAACACCCTCCTCTGTGACGTCAGGACTGGTAGACCGTGACCTTGGATTCCTGCTCCCATGCGCCGACAGGGGTTTGATTTTATTCACGGCCTTTCACATCCCTCGCGCCGTTCTACTGCACACCTGCTGAAGATGAAGTTCATTTGGCACGGCATTACTAAGGATGCTAAGGATTGGGTCCGTGCCTGTACTTCTAGCCAAACTTCCAAAGTACTTTGACACACGGATTCAGGAGTGGGCACCTTTCCTCAACCTCAGTGTCATTTTGCCAACATTCACGTTAACGTTGTAGGCCCCCTACCCTCATCACAAGAACATTGTTACCTGTTTACCGTCATCGATCGTTCTACTCATTAGCCTGAAGCCATTCCCATGGAAACTGCAACGTCTGCCTTACTCTCAGTATGGATAGCAAGATTTGGTATCCCTGAGCCTATTACTTCTGACAGGGGCACCACTTTCACCTCTCAATTGTGGACACCATTAGCAAATCTACTGGGTATCATCCTACATCAGACAACTGCCTACAGCCCCGCTGCCAATGGAATGGTTTAACGTTTTCATCGCACTCTCAAAGCAGCTTTGATGTCCCACTGCAAGGACTCCAACTGGTTTACTCAACTTCCTTGGGTCCTCCTGGGACTAAGGACCACTCCTAAATATGCCCTGGACGTCTTGGCAGCTGAAATGGTGTATGGCGACCCGTTGTTCGTCCCTGCCGAATTTTTCACCTTCTGCAACCTCCTCCGACGATCTCCAGCGCATACGTCACGTCGTGGGAAAATTTATTCTATGCCGCCAGACTTACAAGCCCCTGGCAAAGCATCACATACCGACAGACTTGCACTCTGCAACGCACGTCTTCCTATGCAATGACACTAGCAAGCCACCTCTAATGCCCCCTTACACGGACCCTTTCCTTTTGATCCGGCGCAATCCGAAAGCATTCCTACTAAACCTTCGTGGCAAAGAAGACTGGGTCTCCATTGATCGTCTAAAACCTGCTTATCTCCTGCCAGATGACCCACCTACAGTTTGCCTCTCTAGATCAGGGTGCCCTATTTAACATGTACAGTATGTCATTTATAGGGGGGGAGCCAGGTACCACCCGTGTGTCACGCGATCATACATAGTAACGACATTTCTCTTTCTTGTATATATTATCCTTTGTATTTTCGCCAGGTAGTGAGAAAAGTGAAGAGGAGCGGAATGGGTTCTGGAATGAATTAACTAGGTGTGTAGAAGGACTGGGTAGAAGGATTTATGTAGTTGTCATGGGTGACTTAAATTCTAGAGTGGGCGCTGGAGAGGTAGAAGGTGTCATTGGGAAGTATGGCGTACCAGGTGAAAATG
>NC_090729.1:81798886-81806386 GCF_036898095.1 Palaemon carinicauda
AATACAATCATAATAATTCAAGTGCAACGACAATTAGGCAATGGGCCTAAGACAATTCAAAAAATGGCAGAAATACAATCATAATAATTCAAGTGCAAAGACAATTAGGCAATGGGCCTAAGACAATTCAAGAAATGGCAGAAATACATATGACAATTCAAATTCAGTCTGTCTCACTCACAATAATCGAGACTTCTATAGCGCTGCTACATGCAGGCCGTTACTTAATGGAGTACAAGAGGGAGGGGCAGGTTCTGTGCAACGCTCGGTCTGTACGCACGAGAGACCATCCCGTCCCCGTACTCCACCCCTAAGCACTTCCAACCTCCGCAGATTCACGCACACCTCACAAACTCCACCCTCCCTACCTTCCAGATAGAACACGCCCCCTTTTCACTTACAGTTTACAGCTACTTTTTATATATCGTCACCTTTCAGTACAGTCCATTAGTTCTCGCTGTTTCGCGGCAGCCCTTCTCAATGGGCGTGCAGAACGTCCTTGTGCGTTCGTCTGCTCTGTTTCATTTTCATTTTCACTTCTTACACTAACTGCATAGTTCTCACCTTCCTCGTCGTTGTCGTCCGTTCCTGTGGCTGGTTGTTGAGTTGTCGTAGCTGTTGCCATACCCTGGTCGTTCCCAGACGTCTCCGCTATCCCTGGCATTCCGGCTGTCGAACGGTACGCACCCTCTTCTTCGTCATCGCCGTCGTCTCCTTCATGGTCATCCTCAGAGGGGGCTATTTCTAGGGGAACCAGGTGGCTGACAGCTCGCAGCGATTCGACACCCTCAAACAACACTTTCGCCGAGCGTACGACTCCGTTGTCGTCAGGATACGTCTCCACGACACGTCCCAGAGACCAAGTCGCTCTCTTCTTATTGTCCTGCTTCACTAGCACGATGTCTCCGGGGTGCAGCTTGGAGGGTTCCCCGGGCCGACTGTCGTGCCGGGCCCTTAAGGCACTCAAGTATTCCTTTCTCCAGCGTTCCCTAAAGGCTTTGAGCGAATCTGTCAATCTTACGTAACGATCACGTAGTTTCCGAGAGGTGAAGGTTGCGTTCAGATGGTCGTCCGGTAAGATGGGGGCCATGAGGTGGACTTGGTGTCCTCTTATCAAATGGGAGGGGGTGAGGACTTCATCCTCGCGCTCGTCACCGCTGTACATGAGCGGTCGATTATTCACCACTGCTTCTGCTTCTTTCACGAGGGTTAGCACGTGGGCGTCCGGCAGGTACTTCTTTCCGAGGGCTATCTGGAGGGTCCGTTTCGTTACTCCTATCAAACGCTCGAAGAACCCACCTTTCCAAGGTGCACGGGGCGTCTGAAACCGCCACTTTATGCCAGTTTTCCTCAGGAACTGCTGGACTTCATCCTCTTCATAAAGTCCCTGCAGGAGGTGGCTGGCAGCCTTGAAGGTTTGATGGTTATCGGACATGATGAGCTGTGGGGCACCGTGGGTGGCGCTAAACCGTCTAAGTGCCAACACGAATTCTTCTGCTTCCAAAGAGGGACAGAAGTCAAGGTACACGGCTCTGCTGGCCATGCAAGTTACGATAAGTATATACCCTGGCCGTGTTTCAGTGTGTATTGCTGCTGTGTGGTCCACTCCGACCGCCGTGAACGGTTTTGTGAGGGTGATCCTTTCCTTTGGCAGGGGGGGTGGTGGTGGCTGTCTCGTTAGAGGCTGGAAGGCCAGCTTGCATTCAGGGCATTGCCGCACGGTTCGCTTCGCAATGGAACGTAGACCCGCCACCCAACATTTCTGTCGAAAGATACCTATTAGAGTATTCACCCCACAATGCAAATGTAACTGATGTAAATAATTTAGATACATCCTAACCAAATGCCCTTTGGCTGGCAAGAGAATTAAATGATCAGTTTCTCCTACATGGGACACTCGTCCCCTGGTGCAGATGAGATTATCTACCAAAACTAAATTCAATTGTCTAGCAAAATTAGCAACTTCACGAGGGGATCTGACTCCGCCCTCTAAGTAGGCATAAACAGTAGGCAAATAATGTTTTTGCTCTAATTTTACAACAATACTGAACGGATGCCGTTCTATCTTAGCAAACTTTAAAACTAGTCTGGCTACTCGTAACAAGAATTGGAACCCTACTTCCCTCTTCAGGACGTCCCAAATCTCGCCTGGGGGGGTAGGACACATCTCCTCCCTCAACTCCTGCACCGCCGCTACTACGTGAGTTTGATGTAGTAAATCTTCCTCCTCGCAAGGAACAGGCCTTCCCGTGGTCCTGAGAAATTCTGGACCGTTCCTCCACAGGGGGTTAGCTTGCAATTGTTGAGCCGTTGCGCCTCGGGATAGGATATCGGCAGGGTTCTGCTGACTAGGGACATGGTTCAGACTGAAACTACAAACCTGCTGAATAAAATTAATTTCCGCCACTCTGTTAGAAACAAACACATTTTTATTAGACCTAGCATCGGGCGATGCTACCCATGCCAACGTTACCTTACTGTCGGTCCACATTACTATTTCCCGTGGCTCGATCAGATCCTTGAGCGTTCTTGCTAGTCTGCTGCCTAACAATAAGGCCAGCAACTCTAGCTTAGGGATCGTCAGCTTGCTCATCCCTTTCGGAGTGATCCGGGTTTTACTCGTTACCAGACTTACCCGATTGCATTCGTCCCTAGTATATGCTACTGCTCCATATGCCTTACTGCTGGCATCAGTGAACACATGAAGTTGTAAGCCTTTTTTTCCTATTGATCTTTGAAAGGTGATGTCGCTCACCGCTTTCAAATCATTCAACAATTCACTTGCCTCTTTAGCCCTCTCTTTTCCTAAAACATCATCCCAACCTACATTATCCTCCCATAGTTGTTGAAGGAAAAGCTTTCCCCTTACAAATAATGGGCTTATCAAACCTATCGGATCATATATGGAGACTAATAGGGAAAGTACCCTACGCTTCGTGGGCACCCATCCCTCCCCCAACTCACAGATCCTTTTGCTTTCTTTCACACACAATCTGTCCACGTCCCGGGCCCATCGCAGCCCGAGCACGTTCACACTCACAGGCTCATTCCACTGTCTCTCGTTATCGAAGGCCAAGTGATTGCTGGCCCACCCTTCTAAGGGCATACCCGCCCTTTTTAAGATGTTATGAACAGACTCATGCTCTTGCCTCATATGTTCTATATCTTCAAACGTGGCCAGATAATTATCAACATAAAAAGATTTTACTAAATCTGGGCGCCCTTTCTCTTTAAAATGACAATTTAATATTTGCTGTAGCAAAAATGGACTAGCTGTGATGCCGAACACCACGACTCTAAAGGCGAAGGTAAGCGCTCGACCAGCTGCCTTGCGCCATAGAAATCGTGTGTATTTGGCATCACGAGGATCTAACAAAACACGATGGAATGCTTTACTTATGTCGGCTAACATGGCATATCGATTCAACCTAAACCTTATAATTAAACTGTATGCTACTTCTACCAAATTGGGCCCAGGTAAAAGACATTCATTCAAGGACTTGCAACCTTGTGACTTGGCAGAGGCATTGAACACGATTCTAAGGGGGGTGGTACGGCTGTCTTTCTTAACACCAAAGTGTGGCATGTAATAACCTTCCACTACGGGATTTTTCACTTCTGATATAAAACCTGCTTCGAGATACTTATCTATCACTCCCTGATATTGTTCAAGATATTCCCTATCCTTTCTGAATTTTGTCTGCAACGACTCCAACTGCGCCATAGCGTTACGATAATTTGTTTCTGGCCTAGCATCCGATCCGAATGGTAGGCTAACCTGATATCCCTCAGGTTTTCTTACAACGCTTTGCGATACCTTTCGCACGGCCTCGGCCTCGCGAACAGTGTATTGCTCAGATGGGGCGATACCAACACGGTCTAATCGCCACCACTCATCTACATCATACAGATATGGCTCGTCCGTGATTCTGCACACTCTCAATGTTCTTACTTGTTCGACCTTTTCCCCTTGGAACAGCCACTGTGGCACCTTCCCGTACGGGGACATACCATTATGCGTTAAGAAAAGATTTATCCCATCTACTTTTTCTATACCTATGACAAAATAGCTAAAATAATCAGCCCCAACTAATATGTGAACGTTCTTCATGGTATCTGATTGGTTTGCTGGATCGGCTAACGTGACTCCCTTGGTCAACAGATGCTGTCTGACTTTAACATAACCCACGTTATGTATCGGGACGTCCACGTGTTCGTGTGCCACCAATTTCATACGCACGATTCTTTTCCCCATTTCAACCCTGCAACTTACTACATCGTATTGGCCGCTTATTTCCTCGGAACCAAACGGAGCTATATTCAAGGATACTCTTCCTACCACCGGTAGGCCTAATTGACGGGCAATTTTTGCAGAGATGAAGCTCCTCTGGCTTCCTGAGTCGAGAAATAGGCGGACTCGCTTACTACCTTGCCTTTGTTGAATACCTGCCATGGCTGTTGGCAAGATAGTGCATGGGAGGTCCACATCAGACCTCTGCGCGATCTTTGCGCTCGTGCACGGCTTAGATTCTACTTTAACCTTAGACGGACGGGGGGCATTTTGGTTCTGTGCAGGCGTCGCATTTACTACGGGGCGGGACGTTGTTGATTGACTATTACTATGACTAGGGATTGATTGCGGTCTACCCGCGTCGCAAATCGCAGTGTGGTGCTTAGCATTACAGTTTCTACAGGAATTTGATACGGGACATTTATCGCTACGATGGCCTGATTTCGTGCAATTGAAACAAAGACCCCTTTTTAGTAAAATGCGACGTCTAGCAGCTACGTCTGTCACTTGGCGACATCCGTGAGGCGGATGCCGTTCGCTACAAAATGGGCAGGAATTATGGTGGATGGGATGGGTTTTCGGTCTTACACTACTGTCTGGTCTTTTGTCACTCTCAAGACTGTCGCCTCTCTGCAATGCATCGTCTTCTAACATTCTTACTATGAAATCTATTGCCTCAAAAAACTCGTCCAACGTATAGTCGCATTTCCTCAAATGCTCTACCACCTTGCGGTATAGTTTTCCCTCTGACAATTTTTGATTAATGAGGCTCATGACCATGCCCTGGCCTAAGTCATTGGTACTAAGTCTTTTGATTTGCTCAATAATGATGGTCAACTCAAAACGGAACCTTTTTAATTCTACTGGGTTTAGTGACGGCACAAAGATGTTTGCTAACTTGCGGTGCAGAATCACGAGTGTTTGGTGCACGTTGCCATACTGCTTATCTAATAAATCTAATGCTACACTATAGTTCGCGGCGGTTACACTCAGAGATTTGATAATCCGGAGCGGCTCTTTGCCCAACGTCCCCAATAAATACGTGAATTTAGACACTTCGTCTAAATCAGCTCTTCGATCCACGTGGATCGTGAATAGTTCACGGTACGATGCGTACTCTTGCACTTCCCCTTCAAACGTGGGGAGAGGCAGCGGCTTCAACCTGGGGAGGGCAACATTCCCCGTTGAAGGGCCTTTCACTTTATCTATTCTATTGTACAATAGAGTGGAAGCACGTGTCGCTTCACCTAACATATGCCTAATTCGGGCTTCGAAACTAGTTTCTAGCTTAACGCGCTGGCTCTTGTATAGCTCTTTAAGCTGTCGGACCTCTGCCTGCAACTCCGTTACCAAATTCTGGTAAACGGACTCGGAGTAAGTCTCTATCAGCGCCCTTTGCGTTTCGCTTAGCAAATCCTCCAGTAGGCCCATCGACGCCTCGATATGCACGATCGTGGACACAGCCATCTTATTTAACTTTACTTTACGTTTTAGGGGGTTTGGCAAGGCAAGGAAAAAAAAAAGATAATTTAACGTTAAGAAGGGACTCAAAGAACTGACCCACGTGGGCGATCGCACATCGGGACGTAGAGGACCTTAATTGTTAGTCTCTCTCTCTCTCTCTCTCTCTCTCTCAAAAGCTCATATTTTAAATTAGTCCTGTCCGGCTCTGGGAAGCGCTTGCGATCCGGTTCGAAGGACCAAATGTTGTGATTTTTCACCAGTTTATTAAATCTGCCCGATGTACTGGGCGGATCGCAAGGCCTTAAGGGCAAGATTCCCAAAACTTTCCAGGATTTAATTAAAATACGGCGATAAAATTTACAATTTTATTACAAAAATAAACTCTGATAAAGACAAACAACATTCTTAAGCATTCACAAAACTCACTGAAAAAACAAGACTGACCCTAGGTAATGTAGCATGTGCTCTTCAAGCACAAAGTCCACACCGGACTCATTAACAAACTGAAAATAGTGCCAATTCGAATTCAATACACAACGAATCACACACCAAATATCCCTATTCTTATTTAACTCAGGATTCAGATCCCCAATCACAAGGATCTCTACACTAAACTGCGATATAAAAACTAAACGTCTTGCACTCAAACTTCTACTACAACCAACCTGGTAGACAAGGTAGAGAGGAGAGATAACAATTAAAGGGGACTTACTTCGGTTGGGGACGTTGGATCAAAGAGGACGAGCTATCCTTGCAACCTTCGACGTCACCTTTTTGGCGCAATTTGTCCTGAACCTAAATTTCTAGATTGTATTTTTTTATCATGTTACAACAGAATGACTTTATTTTTCCTAATCTTAAATTACCAGCAATTGATTTTAATAGTCTCAGCGCCTTCCTACCAGGTGGTTTCCCTTTTTGGCTCTAAACGTTCATGTCTGGAACTACATTCATTCGCCCGCAAGTTTCTCCTCTCCCTCCAATTTGACGTAGTCGTAGGTGGAGTCAAATGGCGGGAATTTCGATTGATCGGGTCGAAATTCCCGACAATATATATATATATATATATTAGATCCATCATATATAAGCTTTAAAAACTTAAAAAAACAAGAGGAAGGGAAATAAGATAGAACACCGTGCTTGGGTGTACTCCCAAAGCAAGAGAATAATTTAAATGATAAAGAATATATTATGCTACAACACACGAACAGATCCAACTGTGTTTGAGAGAGCATATTACAATAAAATGAAAATTCAAACATGCATGTATTCCAAGTCTTTGAAAAACTGCCCTAGCAATGGTATAATATTTTCAAACTATTGCTTTCTTATAACCTTGAATGATTACTGAGATAAATGTTTCATATTAGAAACCAACGTTTCTAAACATCAATTTATCATACTATTTTTAGGCAACTACATAAATCTAATACTGTTATATAGTCCACAAATTTCATAATACATTAGACGATAGGGACGCTGCCTCGGTTGCAATTGGTCGGAGTTTGCGCAGTATCAAAAAGCAATGCGAGTTTTGAAACTAATGAAAATTATATGTTATATATAATTATTTTAACAATAATAGTAATAAGCAATATGAACATCGCTATATATATAAAATAAAGAATCCAGACATTAATGTGTCAAAAATATATAGCTTATTGAAATATGAAAAACACGTCTAAATGTGTAAAAGTTAGCATTATTAGGCATGCCAAGTACAAACATACCAATTAGCTACGAGG
>NC_090729.1:81811386-81816386 GCF_036898095.1 Palaemon carinicauda
TTGTTTGGAAGACCATTATATTTACAACTCATTGCTTATGCAGTGAAGTGAATAACGCTAATTAATCGTTTCAATACTGATCTCCAATACTGCTCAAGATGATCAACCTGTTGTGTTAGTTTTGTATCTACACCACCAATTGCTTTTAACCTTCTATTGAAACAAATTGTAGCCTTCAGATGTTCATCTGACTGCCCATGATTATGCAAACGTTAGTGTGAATGTTTCCAACCACAGAATCCGGTAGAGGAGACCAGAGACGACTCAGATTTTTCTGTATTTAAGCTCATCAATATGCACGTAAATCAGTAAAAAAAATCCCTTTGAGGGAGAGAAACATAAGCAGTTTCTTATTATGACTTCCCTGTAACTTCGATGACGGAAGAACCCATATGTATGTATAAACACACTCACATGCTATGCATATGTGTCATTATGTTATTTTGTGTTACATTCCTAGGGGAACACTTGTCTGTGACATTTCATAGCCAAAAGGATTAATTTGGATTAAAACATCTATCTCTCAGCCAAATAGATATACATTATGCATTGCAAAATTCATATATACATACTCAACATACTACAGCATGAAATTGCATAATTCACTCGATATAAAAATAAGGCAATAAATTATACACATCCAACTACAACTTGGAAAATTTATATTGTCCATTTTTCGTTTTTAGTAATACACTGACTTAGTGAGTGACGAGCATTTCTTGGTCTCTTCTTTGGGACCATTCGACTATTGCCCGCTACTATCTTAACGCTTTTACAATTCACTGTTGCAAGTATCTTTGAACTTACGACCTGTATGAAGGCATCTCCTGACCCCAAGTATAGATGAGCGACGACTAACTGCAGCAACAGGCTAAACCTTGCTTGCTGTTTCCTTTTTTCAACACAGTTTTCTTTTATTTGCATTAAGCAAAGCCAATGATGCACCTGTGTACCTCTCAAAGCTTTTCATTTCTCTTGATCTGTCGAAATTACACTGTTGGCATTATTATTATTATTATTATTATTATTATTATTATTATTATTATTATTATTATTATTATTATTATTATTATTATTATTATTATTATTAGCTAAGCTAGAACCCTAGCTGGAAAAGCATGATGCTAAAACGCAGTGGCTCCAACAAGGACAAATAGCCAAATGAGGGAAGGAAATATATATACTATAAGACAAGTAATAATCAATTAAAAATAAGATATTTTTAGGACAGTATCAACATTGAAATAAATCTTCCATATATAATCTATAGAAGAGTGTGCATAAATGTTTCCTCAAGCAAGACAACTCTACCCCAAGACAGACGAAAACCTTGTTACAGAGGTTATGGCCCTATCCCAGGACTAGAAAACAATGGTTTCATTTTGGTGTGTCTTTCTCCTAGAAGAGTTGCTTGCCATAGCTAAAGAGGCTTTTCTACCCTTACGGAAAGGAAAGTAGCCACCGAACACATACAGTGCTGAGTGCAGTAGTTATACCCTTGAACAAAAAAGAATTGTTTAGTAATCTCATTGATGAAAGGTGTAGAAGGACAGATGAGAATGTGGAAAATATAGATCAGACTATTCGTAGAATGTGTAAGTAAAGAAAAATTAGACGTAACTAGAGCGAGGGACCCAATGCATTACTGTCGAGCCGGTCAAAGAACCCAATAACTCTAGCAGTAGTGTAAAAAATCAACACGTAAAATTGACAGACTTTTATAACGCTTATTCTTCAACATCGTTAAACAGGCGCAACAATGAAGGAATAGATATAAAAGTAATGATGATGATTTGTGATGAAAAGGATGTAGGCTATTTGCAAAAGTAGAACTGAAACTGTTAAGAACATTGTTATTAACACAAGGAATGTTTTGAAAATTAAGTTATATCAGTAACATCTAGTTTTCATATGCAGATCATGATATATATATATATATATATATATATATATATATATATATATATATATATATATATATATATATATATATATATATATATAACTATTATTATTATTATTATTATTATTATTATTATTATTATTATTATTAAGCTGTCTAAAGAATTCAGTTCTTTATGAATGCAGTTACTGATCATAACTTTAATGAGCTAGTTACCCATCAAATCTTAAAGCAGCTGTAGTAAATGAGTTACCCTTTAAATATGTTTTCTGCTCACGAAGCCCCATACCAATCTGCAGTCCTGTTTGGGAAAAACAATTTCGCGCCCAGGCCTCATGCCCCGGGGCCCCTCCCCTTAATCCGGCCTTGTGGCCATCAATGTGTCTTATGTTTCCATTTTAAAATTATTGTAGTGTTTTCATCTTTGATTGGGCCATTGTTCATGCTGGTGCTATTGGATATTCAAATAGAGGTATTATCCGGCTTGTGTAAAGATTAATTCTTATGTTTGTATCCATCAGCTTGAAATGTTTTAATGCCCCAGTTCTGTGTTTTGCCAGTTGGAGTTTTTGTTTAATGTGCCACCTTATGCCAGTTCTTTAAATAGAGAGACCAAGGATTTTAACTTCATTATTAAATGGAATCTTTATGTTGCTTGTTGTTATTGGTGCTGGTTTGCTTTTTGATACTGATAAGGCTTGGAATTTGTTGCTGTTTGTTTTTATTTTCCAGTTATTTTCATAATAATTTATTCTTTTGATCTCTCTTTCGGTTTTAATTTTCATAAATCTTTTGGAATTTGAAGGATACATTATGACTTGTGTGATGTTATCTTCATAGGCATAGTTTATGGCATATTCGGGGGTGGATGGCATATCTACTGTGTAGATGATAAAAAGAGTTGCGGATAGTATGCCCCCTGTGGTACCCCACTTTTCATATCTATTGTTTCACCCAGTTTCCCCTCTCTGCTGCGTATTCTGACAGTTCTCTCATTTTATGAAGCTTGAGAGTAGATTTTTTCCATTATCATTGGTAGTTCCAATTCGAATATTCTATATCTGAGACCGTCATGCCATACTTTATCACATGCCTTGGAGATATCTCTGCTGATGATATTGCATTGTTGTTTTTCATTTAGTTTCGTAAATTGCCATAATGGCAGTTTCAGTGCTTTTCCCTGTCCTGAAACCGTGTTGGTGTTTTTACAATTTATTGTTACTTCCTAGGAATCTCCTTAGTCTTATATTTATGATTTTTTTCAAACCCTTTTCCCGGTACTTCCAGCAGTGTGATTGGTCTTCTGTTTCGTGGCTGCTTTTGGGTCTCACTGATTTGGGAGGAGGTATGATAATTCCTTCTTTGTTTGGATTTGGGTTTTTTCCCATTAAGAGTGTTAGGTTTAATATTTGTTGGAGTCTTCTCCATGCCACCATTGGTAATTTTGATAACATTAACTTATTTATGCCTCTTTTACCTGGAGGTTTGTGTTAAATCATTTCACTGCTCTCATTATCTCATGTATTTTGATGTCGGCTATTTAGTAGTTGTTCTCATCCAGTCTTTGCAGATCTGGATTTTGGTAGGAGTTTATTCGTTCCCCATTTTCTTAAGGTGCGATTAGATTGGAGATTAAACTCTCCCGAGAGACACCTACTCTCGCGCGACTTTCTCTACAGCGTGTTTATACTACCAGCAAGTTTTTCTCTCCGAGAGCTGTGAGTGAGTGTCGCGAGAGAAAGTGTCTGAGAGTCGGGTAAGATTTCTCGCGCATCTATTTACACTGGAGCCAGTGCCAGTCGACAACTAGCGAGGGTTGAGAGAACATGTCTCAAAAGTGCAATGTTGCTGGTGCATTAATAATTATGAACGAAGTGAAAATGAAAAGGAAAAGAAGTATGTGGGTCCGAAAATGGATAAGCAGAAGGGGAGAAGATGGAGCACATGCAAAATTATTAAGAGAATTGTTTGAGGAAGATACATCGAGCTATAAGAACTTCGTATGTTTGGGGGTTCCAGTTTCCCAATTAATACTTCCAGATTGCTCTGGTTGATTCCCATTTCCAGATTCCAGTTTCCTTTGTTGTACTCCCTCCAATTCGGAGCTAGGCAGTTCCTGAAGAAATAAAAAGTTTTTATATAACACTGTGTAAACATCAAAAACATGCTGGAGTGAGCAGTAAGTGAGGGAGGGTAGGTTAGGATAAGAAAGCATAACATATAAATACATAGTAACTAGTGCACGTGCCCGTTAAATCTAAATATTTAAATTTTAATAATTTATTTGAATGGAATATTTTTAATAATTTTTTTTAATAATAATAACACAAATGATCTAGTGCAGGTGCCCGTTAAATTCAAATATTTAAATTGAATATGTAAATTTTAAGCATTTATTTAGATTAAATATATTTAATAACATTTTATTTTTTTTCAAATAATAGTAACACAAATTATCTAGTGCACGTGCTCGTTAAAAATAACGGGTATTGAAGTGTGTGTGTGTGTTTGTGGGTAGTGTTTTTTTTTTGGTTGTTTTTTAATTATTTTTTTCACTCTATTTCTTCAGCTCTACTCCCACTTTTTTTTATATTTTCTAATAATCTTTTTTAATAATAATAACACAAATGATCTAGTGCACGTGCCCGTTAAATTCAAATATTTAAATTAAATATGTTAAATTTTAAGCATTTATTTAGATTAAATGTATTTAATAAAATTTAATTTTTTTCAAATAATAGTAACACAAATAATCTAGTGCACGTGCTCGTTAAAATTAACGGGTATTGAAGTGTGTGTGTGTGTGTGTGTGTGTGTTTGTGGGTAGTGTTTTTTTTTTTTTTTTGTCACATTAATTATTTCTTCAGCTCTACTCCCACTTTTTTTCTTCTTTAATTTTCTAGCTTCAGCACACATTAGACTCCGAAGATTGTGCCATTTCCTTGTAATTTCTTTTTTGCTTATTCCCAAGTTCTCAGCTATTCCTTTAATTTTACTAATTTTCAGCTCTTTGTTTCTGTACTCAGGCAAAGTCACATTCCACAGTTCAGGAAATTTCTCGTATTGCTGAATTAATGCAATTGTTTGGTCTTTATTC
>NC_090729.1:81821386-81833886 GCF_036898095.1 Palaemon carinicauda
CATTTGTTATTTTTTCATATTTTGGGCTGAAACATTCTGTGTCATTTTGGACATATACTGTATACTGTAATCCGAATATCAAAAGGATGTTCCTGGTGATGACCTTAAGGACAAAAGTTTTGCAGTGTCTCGAAGTCGGGGAGAGCAGTAGAAACGGTTGGGTGGAAGCCAGTAAAAACGGATTTTGAGCGAAGCGAAAAATCTATTTCTGGGTGAAAGAGCCATGTCATCCTGATGGAAGTTCCTTCATTAGTAGCTTCCTAAGTTATATGTGACTACAGTGATATATCCCAGAGAATTTACCGAAGGTATCCAGAATTCTAACTCCTGGAGCGAGTATCCCTTAAATTTCTCCAAGGGATATCGCGTAAGGACGTATCTTGACACATCTCATAGCTATTTACACCCCGAATAGCCTTTCACTTCGAGAGGGAAAGTGGCAAGAAAAATAGGAGAGTCGTTAAAGAGGTAAACAACTCGACTCTCCTAATGTACTGTAAATAGTTCGGCCAATCGCCACCGCACGGTGCCACCAAACCATTCTCCGTAGCTTTGTAAGTATTACAGATACAGTACCAAAGGGAGGGATTAACATCCTTTTACCGAAGGAGGGTGGGTCCATCAGGACAACATGGCTCTTTCACCCAAAAATAGATTTTTCGCTTCGCTCAAAATCCGTTTTTTGGGCTTAGGCCATGTCGTGCTGATGGAAGTTTACCAGAGCATTAATGTATCTGTGGATTTAATAGTGCCGTTATCTCAAATTGACTATTTCCTAATCGGTCATAAAGACCAAAGACACTTGATGTTACCGTAATACATCAACCAACTGAGCATACCATATGCCAGCTCTTCCTGCCCCCTACAGGGAAAAGTCTGTATAGACTCTAGGAAAAAACCCGAGATTGTGAGTTCAAGGAACAATAAGCAAGCAGAAAGTATATCGTGTCGTATATACGTAAAGCGTAGTTTGTATTAAAGCGCTGAATAGAGTACTGTACCTCCCAGGTCTGGATCAGACAGACAAGTTTATGTTCACATAGGAATCATAATACAGTAAACAAACATAGCACAACCAAATTTACCTGTTTGCATGGTAAGGGAGACTTTGTCCCACAAGGTCCATAAGAGGATCAAGGATACTCTGAATATAGTCTAATAATCTTAAGGCGAAAGAGACGCAAAGATTCCTTCTATAGTTTATTTACAAGAAACACAGAAGTTATGATTAAATAATATATTTATGCTAGACATAGACATAACAAGCATAACAGTAATAACAAAATAAATAAGTTTCATCTGAAAGAGAAACATTGCCACTCCATGAAATTAGGAAATTTCAATATATATGTTATTACTAAAAAACATTATGCATAAACATGCTGGCACTCATGTCAAAATATTATGCTTAAGGTCACTTAACTATGGAAGACAGTTCATAATGTCCATATCAACACTAAAATATCATGATATACCTAAGTCTATCATGCACACCCTTCACTAACAGTCCCGATTAGTGCACTGTCCTTCGCAGTAATCAAGCTGCAGGCTTTATTACACTGCCAGCAGCCACCACATGAAATTTGATTTCTTGTAATTGCTTCGCATAGTGCCTAAAAAATATTCTGGAAGACTTCCAACCAGTATAAGCACGCAGGTTATCAAACGACATAGTCTAAAAGAAGTTTAGAGACGAGACAACCTTTCTCGGATCATGACCTGCGGGTGTACTATCAGGATCCGTTTTGCGAATAAAGTAATTGATTTTCGCCATTATCTGTTTCAAAGATAACGTTGAACCGGAAGTCTCTCCCCTAAAAAGCTGACCTCCCTTAAAGTGTGAAGTTCTACGAAGATAGACCTTTAGGCATTCCACTGGGCAGAGGGATGCTTCTTCCTTCAGAGGGCAGATTATCCAGGGACCCCATCCCTTAGTGGGTAGCTCATTCTTGGCGAGAAACGTCGGATCCGGAAAGAGATTCAGTTCTCCATTCGGTGTAAACTGAATGTGGCCATCATCCCTCGAGAGGGCCACTATTTCGCTAACTCTGGCTCCTGAGGCTAGTGCGAATAAAAATATCACTTTCTGAGTCAAGTCTTTCAGCGAGCAATCTTCATTGTTCAAGGTCGAGGCCAGATGAAGAACCTTATCCAAAGACCATGAAATAGGCTTTGGAGGGGCTGCAGGCCGAAGTTTTGCGCAGACTTTCGGAATCCTGTTGAAGATTTCGCTGGAAAAATCCACTTGGAAGGCATATAGAATCGGTCTAGCTAAGGCAGATTTACACGTCGTGATCGTATTAGCAGCTAATCCTTGTCCGTGAAGATGGATGAAGAAGGACAAGCAGAAATCCGTAGAAATCTCTTGAGGTTTCTTCGCCTTAACAAAGGCCACCCATTTCTTCCAGGAAGATTCGTATTGTCTTCTTGTTGACTTTGACTTGTATTCTTCTAAGAAATTAATACTGGTTGCAGAAATCCCGAACCTTTTCCTGACCGCTAAGGCGAGAAAATCATGAGATGAAGGTTCTGGGTTTTCTCTGATGAAGCGTAGACAGTCGAATTCTGTACTAACTGAGTCAGAACTGGTTCCGGCAACAGGATCAGCTTCAGCGTAGTTCTGTTATCAATGGAAACCAGACACTGCCTGGCCACTTGTGGGCCACTATCGCTGCCCTCCCCTGAAAGGATCTCAATTTGTCAAGGGCTCTCAACAGTAGGTTGGTTGGTGGGAACAGGTAAATCCTTGACCATCTGTTCCAGTCTAGGGACATTGCGTCCGTTGCTTCCGCTAGAGGATCCTTGTACGGGGCTATGTACCGGGCCAACTTCTTGTTGTCGCTCGTTGCGAAGAGATCTACCTGCAAACCTGGGACTTTGCTCAATATGAAGGAGAATGATCCTGCGTCTAGGGACCATTCGGACTCTATCGGGTTGAACCTGGATAGAGCGTCCGCCGTCACATTGCGGAATCCTTGAAGGTGGACTGCTGATAAGTGCCATTTCATCTTCTTGGACAGATGAAAGATGGCTAGAATCACGTGATTTAACTGAGGCGATCTCGAACCTTGTTGATTTATGCATCTCGTAACCACGAACGTGGATTGAGTGGCGAAGTTTCAGTTTCTTCAGGGAAAGAAACACTGCCATGGCTTCCAGATAGTTGATGTGGAAGGTTTTGAACAGGGGAGACCAAGTTCCTTGCACTTTCCGATGATGAGAATGACCCCCCCTTCCTTCCTTTGAGGCATCTGTGTGGACGGTGACTGCAGGAGGAGGTGGTTGCAAGGACACTTTTCTTCTTAAGTTCTTCTCTTCTGACCATGGCTTGAGAATCGATCGCAGACGATTTGGTAATGGTCTTTGTAGATCTCTTCGATCGTTGTAAGCGTATTTTCTCCAAATCCCTGATGCATCTTTTAACTGAGCTCTCAAAAGTGGGTCCGTCAAAGAGGCAAACTGGAGAGACCCAAACACTCTCTCCTGTTGTCTTCTTGATATCCTTCAGGATTGAAGAAGACTTTTGACGGCCCTTACTATCTCCTTTCTCTTTGCTTTTGGCAAGGAGATGCAATGTGATTGTAAGTCCCAGTGAATTCCCAGCCACTGGAACTTTTGAGCCTGAGACAGCCGAGACTTCTTCAGGTTTATCTTGAATCCTAGATACTCTAGGAATTGGATCACTTTTCTGGAGGCTTGCATGCATTCTTCCTTGGATGCTGCCCACACCAGCCAGTCGTCCAAGTAGGCCATCACTTGAACACCTTTAAGGCGTAGTTGTCGAATAACTGCGTTCGCAAGCTTTGTGAATATTCTCGGTGCAATGTTCAGACTGAAGGGCATGGCTCTGAAAACGTATTTTCTTTTCTGGAGCTTGAACCCTAGGTAGGGGGAAACCTGACGGTTGATTGGTACATGCCAGTATGCATCCGTCATGTCTATGGAGACTGTGTATGCCCTTTTGGGCAGAAGGGTCCTTATGTGCTGAAGCGTCAGCATTCTGAACTTGTAGTTCACAATGAACTTGTTGAGTGGTGATAAGTCCAGAATGACTCTGAGCTTTTCCGAATCCTTCTTCGGAACACAGAATAGCCTTCCTTGGAATTTGATGGACTTTGCTTTCCTTATGACTCTCTTGTCCAGTAGTTCTTGAACGTATTCTTCCAGAACTGGGGTTGATGGTTGGAAGAACTGAGGAAAGCTTGGTGGAGTTGAGTTCCAACCCCACCCCAGTCCCATCTTGATCAGGCTGTGGGCCCAAGGATCGAAGGTCCACCGATCCTGAAAGTGTAGAAGTTTCCCTCCTACCGGCAGCATCTCATTTTGAGTGCTGGTTGGAGGATTTTCTTCCTTGGCCACGACCACCTTTGTTGCCTCTTCCTCCGAAGGGGCGTCTAGAGGAGCCCCGAAAGGAGCCTCGAGACTTTGGCTTAGAAGAAGCCGACTGCCTTTCATAAGCTGGGGTGAAGACTGGTGACTGAGACGTCAGTGTTTGGGGCACCAGTTGAAAGGTGGTGGCGGGTTGTGCCACCGTCTGGGACACCGTGGCCACTGGAAGCTGTTGCTGTCTTGGCCGAGAGGGCAAACGAGGCCGCTTTGACTTGTTCTTCGGCTGGGGACCCCCATCAGCGGAAGATTTTCTCTTCGAAGACAAGCCCCATTTGGAGAGGAGATTCCTATTCTCCAAAGCAGCCTTATCTATGACCTCCTTGACCACATCACTAGGAAAGAGGTCTTTTCCTCAGATATTAGAAGCTATCAGCTTCCTAGGTTCGTGTTTTACAGAAGCGGAAGCAAACACGAACTCCCTACAGGCCGTCCTGGCTCTGATAAAGTTGTATAGGTCTTTAGTCACTGTAGCCAAATGAGCCTTGGCAAAGACCATATACATATCTGGGGTATCAGGAATGCTAGCCATCGTTTCTAGCCCTGTTTGTAGAGACATGGACGCCACCAAGCGTTCCTTAGTCTCGTGTTCTCTCTTCAGGAGAAACTCTGACAGCTTTGGGAGGTCCTCGTTGAACTGACGTCCAGCGATATCAGCCTCCAGCTTCCCGACTGAGAAGGTAACATGAACGTCCTTCCAGTCTTTGTCATCTGAAGGGAAAGCAAGGGAGAAAGGCTTGCTTTCTTCTAGCGTGGGACAGGGTTTTCCTGCCCTTACGGCCTTCAGGGCTGCTTTAAACCCTTTATCCATAAAGGGAAAAGCACGTTGAGGGTCAGTAATAAACGATGGATGTTTCTTGCTTAAGGCCGGCACCTTTGAGCTAGTGAATGCCCTCTCTTTTAATTTTGCTGTAAGCATCGCTTGTGCCTTAGCGAGCTCAAGGACAATTACTTCCTTGGGCTCCGTCTCTTCTTTCGATGCCGGTTCAGTTCTGACTCGGACATAACAATCCGGGTAGGACGCTCTGCTCGGCCAGAACTCAACTTCCTCTACTGGTACGGTACCCAGTTTCTCCGAGAGGAAAATCTTGCCTGCTGACATAGGCATGTGCTGCGCATACCTCCACGGGTTAATGTTGGAGAACACAGGAAGGTCCTTAACATTTAGCTTCTTCGGGGTTAAACGCGAAGAAACTAACTGCTCGATTTCCGACCGGAAAGTAGTCTCTTTCTCGGTAGACCTCTTCTGTAAGTCGTGTACCATGGACATCAGGGATTGAAGAGTGTTCGTAATTGTCTCCAATTGAGGCGGTTGCGAAGAGGTTGAGGGTGCTGGTTCAGCCGCAGCCGCTGAAGAAACCGAAACCGCTTCAAAGTTCTCCACATCCCTAGTAGGAGGAACCACTGCCTCCTGTTCCAACTCTTCCACGAGGAGATTCTTCTCGGTCTCCTCGGAAACGATAGACATATTGTCATCCAGGTGGATACTCTCCAAAGTATCCGCAACGTCAGGTTCTCTAAGCTTCTGAACCTGAATCTGCACCAAGGGGATTGAAGGTTTTGTCTGGGGAATGATGGAATCATCAAGAGCTTCGGGGAAGAGACAGTCTCTCATCCTAACATTAGGAAGGTATGGGCCCGAGGTGTTCTTCTGAAAACCTCTTACCCATTTACGCAGCGTAGCCCTAGCTGCATCCCTAGACTCAGTAGACTATTGATAATCAAAAGCCTCCTTTACCAACTTCTCACACACGGTACATACCTCTGGGTCCCAGTACTTGAGGGCCCCTTTGGTGACAGAACAGCGGGCGTGAGACCTACACACGCCATGTCCGTAGAAGTCCTTGCTGCGGACCCTTCAAAAGTTGTTCCCACACTCGGGATGCTCCTCCTGTAAAGAAAACAAAAGCAAATGAGTTTTCTGTGAAATCTTCAGATTTCAACATAACATAAGTTATTACATTTAGCTTGGATAGGGTAAGCTATTGTGTAGGAAAGACACCTACATGTGTTTCCCGTTCAGCCATTTGCTATGACCTCCTCCCATATAGAACTAGGAAATTCATAAAGAATTAAATAACAGAGGGAATATCCAAGATATATAGTGTCTTCTTGACACATCCTCTTATAATGTTCAATATAGTGGATAGTTTTAATGGACATAACCATTAATATAGAAGGGAATCAACTCTCTATGAGATGGTCTCACAAATGGGTGCTCAAGAACCACTTGCAGGTTGGAAAAAATACTATATTTTTCTAGGTACAGCAGTTGCCAGCGGCAGTATGCCGTCAGTATTGCCGGCCTCTCCGACACTGCCGGCCCCGCCGACACTGCCGGCCCCGCCGACACTGCCGGCCCCGCCGACACTGCCGGCCCCGCCGACACTGCCGGCCCCGCCGACACTGCCGGCCCCGCCGACACTGCCGGCCCCGCCGACACTGCCGGCCCCGCCGACACTGCCGGCCTCGCCGACACTGTCGGCATGTTGGGCTAGCCAGCATATTCCAGCAGGCCGGCGTCTGCCGGGACTGCCGGCAACTGCCGGCTATTAAAATTAAAATTATGGATGGAAGGCATAGGCCAGCTGTCGACAAGCTACTCAGTTGCCGGTAGACGGGCCTAGAAAAATCCTACCAATGGCCATCGATCAACGGTGTCCAAGGTAAGTGATGACAGCGAACTGTTAGCCTAACCATCCAAAATTTCCGGCAGAATTAACAACCGGCGGTAGCCCATGATTGACAGTAAAAGAGAAAGATAAGGATAGAAGACGGCAAAGGATCAGCTATGTCGTCTACATCCTGAAAGAGTGTGCCAGTGGAAGAGGGAAATAAATTCGGGCTTCCACTCAACCATATCCCATCTTAAGGCATATGGAAGGCAGTCCAAGGGAGGACTCTAAGGTACACTCAAAGATATGAGGTTATCTGTCAGCGACCTAACTAGCCGCAGACAGAAAAACTCATGCCAGGTCTACAGACGTCCACAGGAACAAATGTAGAACCACGGCCATAAAGGTGTTGGTTCATTCAACACGAAAGAGATAGCGGGAAAGGGGTGAAAAGTCCGTAAGTAAAGTAATACCCTAAGACATTACCTAACCTGAAGGATTCTGTCCTCATAGTAACCTCAAATAGGGGAAGTCAATTCCCCAGGTTGTGTTAGGCAATGAGAGAACGTCCGAAAACGAACTCAAGAGAACAGAATCTCGTACCAGGGATCAAAACAGGGAAGAATCCTATCTTCCAGTTAAGAACCCCTAATACAGGACTGTCTGCTAGACCTAAAAAGAGGAAATTGTAAATCAATAACCTCTACAAGATCTAGGGAGGCTAGCCTCCTGAACAGCAACTAGCCCTACTGGAATACCGACAAGGTAACTCAGTTGCCGGTATAAAACCAGGTAGCCAGATGCCTAACACAGACTTACTCTGATGTCCCGTCCCCAACTCCAAACTCACTGCTGACAATCTACTCAGTTGCCAGCTCAGAGAAAAGGAGAGAGAAACGAAACGCCCCAGAAAATTTACCCAACCACAGGTTACAGTAAATTAACTGAGGATAGCCTAGGCTAATCAGAGGGAAAGGGAATTACTCTTAAATCTCATAGAGATAGTATTGACTTAAAGGGGTATATGAGATATCTATCTCCCCCCCAAAAGACAATACAAGAGTAACGGGGACATATAAAGTATACTAAAGCACAAAAGCTATTAAGCTAAAGAGCATAGAGGAACGTTCTACGTAACTCTAGTATACTAGTATGGAAGAGGAAAATAAACAGTAATATCTTAATTGTATAAAATATTAAATGAGCTTCAATAAAACTTTACCAGGAAGGTTATATCATGCATGAGTTGTGATGGTGCCTAGGCTAGAAGCCTAGCACTCGTGAGGCTCGAATTAATAGCCAAATTCACGACAACAATGACATAATATAAAAATCCCTAGCTAAAATACTAAATAGCTAAAGTTATTAAAGCAAATAAGCCGGGAATATCGTTCTTGCTAACTAAATGAATAAAAGAACGATTGCGTTCACGACGCCATCCGGCTAGCAACAGGTCTTGTTACGTTAATTATGATATCAATCGAAAAGCAAAACTGGCAAGAGCTTACATTTACACAATTAAAAGATATTACTTAACTTTCCAGAAGCTGATGAAGCAGGGGAATCCATCACAGCGATGAAAAAGCTTCAAAAATAGCGAGATAACACAGGAAAAATACTGGCCACCAAAGCTACAAACGAAAGAATGGTTTGGTGGCGCCGTGCGGTGGCAATTGGCCGAACTATTTACAGTACATTAGGAGAGTCGAGTTGTTTACCTCTTTAACAACTCTCCTATTTTTCTTGCCACTTTCCCTCTCGAAGTGAAAGGCTATTCGGGGTGTAAATAGCCATGAGATGTATCAAGATACGTCCTTACGCGATATCCCTTGGAGAAATTTAAGGGATACTCGCTCCAGGAGTTAGAATTCTGGGTACCTTCGGTAAATTCTCTGGGATATATCACTGTAGTCACATATAACTTAGGAAGCTACTAATGAAGGAACTTCCATCAGCACGACATGGCCTAAGCCCAAAAAGTAGTGTTAGCAAGAAGCAATCCCCCCCCCCCCAAAAAAAACATTATTACAAATGTTAAATATATGAACGGTGTGGAGGATTGATTTTTGTTTTATTTTTATTTATTTTTTGTTTGCCAAATCCAGAGAGAGAGAGAGAGAGAGAGAGAGAGAGAGAGAGAGAGAGAGAGAGAGAGAGAGAGAGGTAGTCAGTGTATTGATTGCTTGTTGTGAGAAAGACTTGGTATAAGTGAGATTGTTTGTTTATATTTTTAGTTAGGTTACGACAGTGGTGAATGTCTGGGGTGAATGGCTTTTTGATTTGACTGCAGCTAGAGGCAGTTGTGTGTGTGAATGCTGGATTATCATTATTATTTTTTCGACCAGCGTGGAAGTGTTTGATTATTTTGACAGCCGTAATTCCTCCTTTGGAGAGACTAAGTTTTTTTTTAAAGTGGATTTATTGTTGCTGACCAGGCCTGTAATAGAGGATTGTATTTAGACTTCGGTATTCGATTGCTCAACTGTTGATGACCTGGCCTGTGTATTTCGATTGATGATGATGATGATGATGATGATGATTATAACTACCACCCCAATCAACGAGGCAGTTGTGGCAAATTGCCACCCAGTGGACTGGTGATCACAAAGCTGTGGTAGTGGGCTGCAAAAGACAGTTAGCAGTGTGTGGACGACTGTGTTAGTGTCCATAAAATATATATACATATTTACATACATATTTTGGTGTTGGTGTGCGGTTTAGTTTGAAGTTTATTAGGTCTTTTTTTTTGGTTAATTTGAAGGGTGTTACGTTTATTGTATATTTAGCGTTAAGTTTATAATTAGTTTTAAGTGTGGTTATTTTGGTTGTGAATGGTTTTGTGTTAAGTATTTTAATTTCAAGGAATATAATATTAAGGTTATGGTTTGTTTTTATTTCCTTTCTGTCCGAGAGTCCAGTTGATAACGTGGGGGAAAGTTTGTGTTGTAGGACAATTGTCTGATAGATTGATCAAGGGTGTTGGGGTTGTTCTTGTGACAACCCGCCACATTATTTTGGCGCCCAAACAGGGACTGCCGAGGTTGGATTGGAAGCTGGACTCTTGGACAAAGGACTGAATTATGATAAGTAATTAGATTTAAGACAGAAAAATGGGAGAGCAGAACAAACTATTAAGGGAGGAATTGCGGTTGGCTAAAGAGCGAGAGGAGAAGTTGTTGTTAGAGAATGCGAGGTTGAGTTGTGAGAATTAGGAGATGTGAAAGGAACTGAAAGCGCTAAAGGGGACTGTGGAGAGGATGGAAAAGGGTGTTGAGATGAGGTTGCGAGAACATGAGGAACGAATGGTGAAACGAATGGAAGCTATGATGGGGCAAGTAATGGGAATGATGAAAACGTTCATGCGTGAAGACGCTGTCGAAGGAGTGGCCTCTGCTACGGGTAAAGGGTTTCTGGTGGAAGAAAAGGTTAAGGTAAGTGATAATGAAAAACGAAGTGATAGTGATAGTAATAGTGATAGTGAAGTTAAAGGGACTAGGTATAGTAAGGATGAACAGAAAGGTGAGAGGAAGGATGAAAGGAAAGGTAAAAGTGATGTGAAGAAAGAGAAGAAAAAGTGTCAGGATAAGAGCAAGGATGATTGTGAATGGGTGAAAGTGGTGAGTAAGAAAAGGGCTAGGAAGAGTATAATCAAGGATAGGCGTATGGGTGTGGAATTAGATTTTTTAAATTCTAGCGAGGAAGTAGGAAACAAGAAGGAAGGTAGCATTGATGATAGCAGTGAGAATGTAGTATGGATGTATACGAGTTTTTCAAGAAGTATGAGAGGTATTGTCAGGATAAGTATGGTGATAGTAAGAGAGTTTAGGCTAGGGAGTTAGGAGAATATTTGATTGGGTATTTGTTGACGATGTATAGTGTGATAATGAGTGTAGGTGGCGTTGATTATGAAAGTGTGAAAAAGAGAATAATTGAGCAGGTAAAACGTATGAAAGGGAGTGTTAGGTATAAGCGTAAGAATGATTTTAATGAGGCTCGAATGAATGTGGGTGAGCTATTTCTATGTATGTATGTTGGTTAGAAACGTTAGCAAGGAAGAAGTATGGAGATGAAGGTACAAATGAGAATAAGGAGTTAATGAGGAAGTTCTTGGCGACAGTACCTGAGAATTTGTGTGAATTTATTAATTTGAAACGGAAGGAGAAAATGAGGTGCATGCAAGAGAGATTGACATGGGATGATATACTAGAGATAGTTGAGGATTATGAGTTAGATAGGTGCAAGAAAGAAAGTAAATCTGTGAATGTAAGAATTGGAATGGAAGAAAGTGTAATTGAATTTGGTAGTTATAAGGATGGAATTTTGAGAGGGACAATGAGGATAGCTGATCAGGTAATAGAGAGGAGTGTTTGGGCAAGTAACGGAGGAACTGTGCAAGCAAATGGTGGATTCAGGTAGGGTAATTGGTGCAATAGGGATAGGAGTGTGAGTGCGCAACGAGGTATGTCAGATAGTCGTGTCCGTGATGGAAAGTGTTATAGGTGTGGAAAGGAAGGTCATAAGAAGAATGAATGTAGATGGGTTCTAGGGGCTTGTTTTGGATGTGGTGAGGTGGGGCATAGAATTAGCGAGTGCGAGAAAAAAAAAAGGGGTAAAATGTTATCGGTGTGGTATGACTGGGCACATAGCGAGTGGATGTCGTAGTAATCGTATGAATGTGATTTGTGGTATTTGTGGTAAGGATGGTCATTATGCTAGAATGTGCAAGTGTACTAAATGTGGTGTAGATGGGCATGTAGCTAGAGTATGTAGGAAGAAGGGACTAAGTCAGCCAGGATGTTCGGGAAACTAGATTGTAAGAGGGTTCAGTTGGGTGAGTCCTCCTACTGTATGTGTGTGGAAGGAATAGAATCAATGTTCGTGAGAATGGGATGAATAATTGGTTCGAAATGAGTAAGTATGAACCTAGTATGCATGAGAAGTTAGGGCTGGAATATAAGCAATTAGTCTTAGATGAATATAGGAAAAAGAAGCGTTTGAAAATTTTTAGTGAGGATAAAGTGCAAGGGAAAGTTATAGGCATAGGTAGGAACCAGAATAGGCATGACAAGGGTGTAACTGTACAGGTGAGTACGGAAGATAAATGTGTTAATACAGATGAATCATGGCTGAGTATGAATGATACCTATAGTGTGTGTGGTTTTTCCCTAGGTGATGTAAAAGAAAGTATGACGAATGCGAGAATGAGAGATAGGAGAATGATAAGTAGTATGGATGAATCTTTTATTAAAGTAGAAAATGGTTTGGATGAAATGGATGAATTACTGACGGAAAGAAGTGAGATTTTAGGGCCAGATGATAGGGAGATAGATAGGATAGTGCATGACATATTAGATGATAGGAGTATGGATGGGAATTGGAATAGGACAATGAATGATAGAGATATGGAAGAAGTGAATGAGAGAGTTTATGAAGGCCCAGTTACTCGAAGTAGAGGTCCTGTTCCTGGCTGCGACTGGGTTATGAAAAAAATTAGGTAAG